>NW_004949135.1:588312-610492 GCF_000317375.1 Microtus ochrogaster | reverse complement strand
CACACACACACACACACACACACACACACACACACACTACACACACATTACCATCCCTACATGTAAAATAATAAATAAAATACTTTCAACAAAAGAAAGGGATGGATATCTAAAGTTCAGGATTCAAGGCAATGAAGAAGGGAGGAGCAATCGTGTTCTGCAGCTCGCTTCCATCACTCAGCATGGAAGGCAAGATCACACACCACCATGGGTAAAGCTCACCCTGGCCTGTGTTAAAAGAAACACTTTTACTGAATGTGCCATTACTCCACATAGTGAGATGTTCATGGCTTTTGAAAGACTCATTTTTACTTCATAAAACTGAATTTTCAAAAGTCACTGGATCCCACAGCATCTAATAGCTTTAAAAAATTATGACTTTATAAAAATAAGTATTTTAAATAGATACTTTAGTGATCTTAAAGGAATTTTTATATTCTTTATAAACAAGAATAATATTTTCCTAAGAAGTATACCATGGTTTCCAAAAACACAGAAAGTCCTAAAGAAGTCTCCACTTGTTGACAAAGTTCAAACAATTTAACACTGTATCACCAATTCACAGGACAGTTATGAATATGTTCCTAAGTGCACCCAGGCCCACTGAGCACACACAATGAAAGCCGGAAGGTAAAGGAAGACAGCACGTGACCCGCATAGTAGACTTAGGGAAAAAGAGGGAAACCAGAGCCCCAGAAAGGGGCAAAGCCTGGGCATGTCACTCTGCCCCTTGGGCTACACCAAGCCAGGAATCTGCTTTGCATGTTTTCCTTTGATAATGTAATGATAGCAACAGCCATAGAAGAGATGTGGAGTAGTTTAGGTGGCATACAAAGGTTTGGGGAATATATAAGTACTTTCTATCGGCGGCTGAATAATAACAACATGAAATTACAGGTTTTCTAAAGCACATTTTGGATAAAGAGAATAGGCAGGACGTATGTCACAGCCAGGGAAAGCATTTCCTGTGTAGATTCATACATTATGGATGCTTTCTATAGCCAGTCATCAAAACACCCTGGAGACGCCATGGGTCCATAAAGGAGACTAAGCTCATTTTGGATTGTGACTCCGGGCCCCTAAATGTAAAAAAAAATCTTAATGTGAGGTTCACAGGATGTTTTAATTTTTCTTAAGAGCTGTATGTATTCTATAAGACACTTGCCATTTTCCTAAGTAAGCACTTTAAAAGTTCTTAGGTTGACAAAGAATAACTTTTGCCTCTCTGTACTGGCACCCAGTGTTTGGGGGTGTGGGCATCCACACAAATACACACACCCTGGGACTAGTACCCAGTCTTTGGGTCTGTGGACACAGAGGCAGAGATGCCGAGTGCACTAATGTCAGGAACTGATTTTGATTCTGTTTCCCTAATTATGAGACACCGACAAAATTACTTCATTTCCCTAAGTCCCGTTTCCTTTTGTTACAAATTAGTTATAGCAGCATCTCTGTCTACTTCAGAGTCACAGTGATAACTCACGAAGATTTAGAGGAAAATATTTTGTACAAAGATACAATTTTCATGAACTATCTTAATGCATGCCTTATGCTACGAGGGCTGTTTCAGTAAGTGTCTTTGTTAGGCAAAAGTCGAGTTATGAAACTAAAAGTACAACTTTCCATATGATGTGGCACTTCCTGCCCTGCTTTACAAGGCCATGTCCCAGATGGGTGCCTATTTATTACCATATGACCAACCCAAGCGCTGATTGCTGTTATTAGGGCATGAAAATATTAGCCAAGCCAAGATCCTTGTTGTGAAATGTAAGGACCGTGCAAATCTGACATGCCACACGCTGTTAGGCTTCATTTGTGGTTCTAATAGTTAAGGGGTCTAAGGATCGTTTCAACACATGATTAGAGTTGGAAATAGAAGCCTAAAAGTTACCTTACTGACCAAGATTTCTACTGGTAATAGGAGATCATGGCAAGATCACCTAGGGCTGTTCCAAGAGAATGAGAAGGAAAGCAGGTCCTCCACCCGGAGGCACCACCCTTTCATCCTGCTGAGCTCAGGACCAGGTGCCTACATGCTCCCTGCCCTAGCTTAGAACCTCTGCACTACCCTGAGCCTAAGAGAGAAGTCCTTCCCTGCTAGGCCCTGCTTCAGACTCCACTTCACTCCCAAGGAGCTTCTCATGGTAACGTTGCTGCTTCTAGATCCCAGTTTCTTTTGCCTAGTCCAAGTGACACAGGACTTGGCTTATCAACTCCCTTGAAAAATCATGCAGAAGCGACCAAAGGAGCCAGGCTAACAAGGTAGCCTGCAAAAGAGGCCAGGCAGGGTCTGTCACTGTGGAAGTACCTCAACCACCACCTGGGACAGTAGCCTCTGAGCGCAGCCTGCTTGTTAACTTACAGGAACACACATCCAAACACGGCCAGAAGTTTTCAGAAAAGAGAAAACTTGACACTGGGATTTTTATTTGGAATTTTAACTTTGTAAATATTAAGCAAATCAAAGTTATCTTCCAAGTTAAAAAAAAGTCTTTGTTTTCAATTCTATGATGATGAAGTAACATACACCAACAGGCCATGTTTGAGGAAAGGCAACACCTCTCTGCCTGATAGCCAAGAGCTAACCAATATGCTTTAGGACCAATCTGCTGCTCACGTTCCATTGTTTGGTTCTTGTTCAGACTACACTGTAACGAGATCAAAGGCACAGAGGAAGAAAGGTGCCTGAGAAGTGGGTCCCTGTGGCTCCCTTTGTCTGCTTTTCCGGCAAATCTTGCTGAGATTGCTAAAACATCCTATGAACAGAAGACGCAGCACAGCTCATGCCTACAGGATGCTCTGTAGCTCCTCCCCCAGGCATTCTGATAGTTGACTCTCTGGGTAAAGGGAGAAGACTGCACACCAGAGGGCAGGAAGTCAGCACACAGCACAGTGCCCAGACGAGAACGGCATTGCCCTTCTGAGTATGGGATCAGTTTATTATGATTTCCGGTTATTTCAGAAGACTCTCTTTGAACCAGAGTATCATGTTTACCCTAGAAGAGTTTTAAGATCATCTTGTTCTGCCTTTCCATTTTTTCAGACAAAAACTAAACCAGTGTACAGAGGGTCTTCTAAGCCAAGAACATCAGTATTGCGTGTACTCCCTCCTGTCCAGGACTAATGGCTTGGAGGAAATATGGGCTCCTCCTCCCTCATGAGGAGGTTGTGAGGTCAGACTGCATGTCAGCTGTTCTTAGCAATTGTGAGGGTCAAGAGACATTATCAACGCTCAAGAGAGTCTTCTGTCACACACTACGCTACCAGCACCCAGTGACTGTCTCCATTTCACCGGGAACTGGTAGCATGTGTCCTTGTTACTCAAAACATCTCTGGAAAGCTTGCCTCCACTGTTTGTAACTTTAAAACAAACTCAGAACATGACTCAGATGAATCTGGTCTAATAACCTTATAGAAACCACTTTGAAACCGGTGAGCCTGAAAATTGCAAATGGGATCTCTCCAGTTGAGGCCATAAGAGGCTTTCCTCTGAGACAGCCAGGCTGTCTTCTGCCAGGGAGAATGCAGGGTCTAAAGTTCAGAGGGCAGTCTGTGAGATCTGGCTGGCAGCTTGGCCACAGCTAAGGAAGAAGTCACTCTTCTTACGTAATAGGAAATGATCTTGCAACATGGCAAGAATGGCTCTCAGCGAAAGCGCCTGTGCTGTTCAGTCCTCCGCAGAAACTGGCCTCACAGCCATGCCCTGCGGGACTGGGATCACATTTCACTGGGAGGGCTTTATAGATACCTCACTGCTACTCCCAGAAAAACAAAAGGGCTATTGATTGGGCTCCCCAACGCAACTGTAGAGTAATTAGGGCATGGACCCTTTCCAGACTCTTTCTAAGGTGAGTCATTTGGAGACCTCATGTCTGGGGTGCTATACTCAGCCCCCTGTTCTCCCCCAGCCATTGAGGGCCCTAACATGTCAGAAGGGAAGAGAGTGATCTGTTAATCTGGGTATTTTTATTGTTACTGTTGTTTTGGTAGAGTTGGTAGCCTCTACTGTTTCAAAAATGTAGGTTTTGACCCTAAATAGTATCACTCTTAAGTTTTCTCCTTGTTCTGTGGATGTTACAGGACTGTGTTCTGCACAGTAAAGCATCTTGAGATTGACTCCAACTAGAAACTGAATTAGCTCATTCAGGCACACCCTGGTGTCAGTTAGCAAGTGTTGTTTCACCGCAGTAAACAGGGTCCTTACAGGGCACCCCATGTCTAATGCACTCATGGGCTTTGACCTCTCACACAGGGAGCCAGACCATGTCCCATTATCACATACTCAGAAGAAAAGTACCAACAAGCAGTATCACATACTCAGAAGAAAAGTGCCAAAAACCCAGAGATATTTTGAGTGACAAGGACATAGGCAACCAGTTGCTGGTGAAATGGAGATAGTCACTGGGTGCTCGTAGTGTAGTGTGTGACAGAGGAATGTCCTGGGGAAGGCAGTGGAACAAATCTAAAGCAATTCGCATTTATAAAATAAAAATTTCACTTTTTTCATTTACCCCCAGACTAAAAGTAGGATTGATATTAAAAACTATGGCTATCAACTACAGTAAAATACGTGCTCAACATTAAGAAGCATTTCCCCGTGTTATCCTCAAATCACCCTTGGTTTAGACCTAACCAACTTCCTCGTAGTTTCTAAAACACTCATGCTGAAGCCTGAATATACTCAACTCTCACTGCTGCTTCAGACATATGCTCTTTTCTCCCTGGTTCTGGTAAAAGAGTCTAGGCTATCTCCAACTAGTAATCTTCTGTAATCTGAGACAAAATGTCTATTCCCCTTTCTCATTTAAGCTGCTGGTGAAATAACTCCACATCAATGGATTCCCCCTTCAGTTCCTTCTCCTCAAACTGAGGGGAGTATCTGTGTTTGTAACAATATATGTTTGGGGACCAGAAGCGGGGGATGGAGGGAGAAAGGGAGGAAAAAGAAAGGAGAGGTGGGGGAAGGAGGAAGAAAATGAGAGAGGGAGAGAAAGGGTAGAGGGTAGGAATTATACATTTTATCTTCCCTCAATAAAGAGCCAGCTATCCACCTAGCCAGTCATCCATCTGTAAGCGTGGACATACACATGCTCTCTACCAAACAGAAATGCCCACCAAGGACCTACCAAGGAGAAAGAGAGCATGGATCAAACAGAGAAGACGGCATGCTGTGCACTCTTAACAGTGGTGTATTGACAAGGGAAAGTCGTGTGGAGCAAAGGGGTCTGTAGACCCCCAAATTACCAAGGTCCTGATTAGGGGACAGGAGAGAGTGCCTGGCAGGAGTTCAGGCTAACATGGAAATCTCATTACTCTTGCTTTACGTGTTGTACGTGCCCTACGTGAAAACCTCAGAAGGTGACACTGGCCACTCTGTGGGCATGTGTGACTCCATGAGTCATTGCTAGAATATCAAAGGGATTCTTAGTCAGGAAATAGTCTCTGCCGTGCTGTTTATGATCAACAAGTTAGGCAAATGCAGCCTGACGGTCAAACAAACCAGCGCAGAGCCATAAAACCCCTCGGATTTGGAGCCCACGCCCCATTTACTGTAAATGCCCTTGGCTGCCCCGGGCCTTTCATCATTGAAATGGAGCATGCCTCTTCTCGATAGACAAAGCCCAGTTCTGCACTTTGCTTAGCGTTTCCTTTGACGGAGTCCACAAGGATTCACCCAACACACAATAGGCCCACAATGAGATACTTTAGCAACGATTGTTTATAGAGTGGATATGCCGTTTTCAGGCAAAACTATCTCAAAAAAAATTCTAAATCAAAGTCATTTTGTATCTTTTCCATTAGGCAGACTCTAACACAGAGCTTGAGACTGTCAGTGTATTCTTCACTGGAGGAAAGGATGCTTTTATTACTTAGATGGAAATGGCTTGTGAAGCTAAGGTTTCTCCTTAGAAGGACACACTTGTAACCCTTAGGAAATCATGCTTTTATTTTTGTCCGGCTCAGTTTCCTCATGAGCAGAGGACACTTAAGCAGAGAGAGGAATGCTCTCTCTGAGAGTAACTGAACCTGAACTCTGTGTCCTTAAATATTTGAATGGCTAATAAAGCAACATCAGCTGGATCCTCGGGAAACTGTTCACAATCCCTTTCCCTGTAAGTGAGATCAGTAGAAACACCATAAGACTTGGAGATGTTGTCCGTGGGTGACTTCTGTAATGTTTATGTAGCTGGAGTATTACCAAGCGATTTAATTTTTTCTTATGTTTGTTTATTGGGGGCACTAGAACTACAGGGCATGTGTAAGTCAGAGGATTTAGTAACTTACAGGATTTAGGTCTTTCCTTCCACTTGTGGGCTCAAACTCAGGTCGTCAGGCTTGGTGGCAAGGTCTTCCACCTCTGAACCATCTTGCCAGCCAGCAAGTCATTTTTGCCCTAAAAGCATCATCAAATAATTTTAGAGCCAAATACTCAAGGTGTTGGTAAAGAGGAAAAAAAAACAGAGAAAGGGAAGGAAAGAAGGAGGAAAGGAAGGAGGGAGAAGAGAGGGAGAAGAACAGAGGAGGGGAGACAAATACATTTGAAACAAAAACTAAGATTTCTAAGCTTATTTCTTTTGCAGCCCATGAAGCTTGCCAGTCCTCAGCTCACAGGGACAGGGAAGGACAGTATGCCTTCAGTGGCTAGCTCACAGGCTTGCCCTAAGGGAGGAAGGAGCCACGGAAAGACGCTTAGTAAAACTTAATGTATATTACAAATCAATGGAACATACCCCCTTTTCCTTTTAAATGTGAACCGTTGTTTTTGTGAATGGAGTGAACCAGATCTGTAAACACACCTTAACCTAACTCCAAAAGTCTGTAGAAGAGGAAGCTGACTTTTTTTATTATTCCTATTGAGAAGACAAAGAGAAACCAAGGTTAATAATCTAAAGGCAACTCATCAGAGGGTGTTCCACTCTATAAAGGTCATTAAGTCTGGTAACCAGGCAACCGGAGTACCTCCCACTTTGAAGTAAGACGGGTGATAGTGGCATAAGTCACCCTTTCCTTAGTATCGGGTGCAACTGCCACCAGAACAACGCCCATGCCCAGGTGATAACTGGTGCTAACGTGGGTCATCATGTCACCTCCTCAGGATCATTCCCAAAACAGACCAGAAATGCCATGTGGAAACTTACAGCTGACTGTCCTAACTGACAGAGAAGAACGGCGGACGATCTGAGCGCCAATTGCTCCTGGCTCTTCCGCTCTGAGAGAAGCTTATTGTGTCCGAAAAGGCATGCCTCACTTACCTGTGTTGAGACGATCATGACAAGCAGTCTGGAGCATCGTCAGACAAAAACAGTCATTAGGCTGGGCTATTCTTAACTCTCTGCGTGGATTGCAGGGGAGAGCTTTTCCTGAAAACCCTAAGTTCAGATGTTTACAATTACAGGCAATGAGGCTCAAAGAGACAGCCTCATGGATCACTTGTGCTTTATTTTTGGTTTTGTTTTCATTAGATGCAACTCTGAGCTGAGCCGAGAGCCTTCCAGGGAGTTGCACAACTTCAGTTTTTAGAGATTGTGTTTCATAGTCACGGAAAAAAAATAATTGGATTTAATAGGTTTTCACAATCATATTATCTACTTAACCTTCCAAGATCATTACTCATTTAATTGCAAAGCCCCAGGGAAAGATCACAGGCTAAGGACCATGCTAGAGAGCCATAACAGTAAAAAAAAAAAAAAAAAAAAACAAAAAAAGCAAGCAGGTTCTCTACAAATGATGGAAAAGTATTTCCAACATTATGAATGAACTCCTAGATTTGAAATAGTTGTGTCTCTTTGATAATTGCATACATTACAAAACAGAGACTTGAAGGTTAAAGTTATATTTATTCGTGTAGAAATGTACGTACATATCTGCTTCCAAACAGATAATAAAGGCAAGAATGATAAAAATGCAAGCCCCAAGCTGTGAGTGACAGGCATTTGCTGTGTTATTCAGGCTTTGCTGCAAATACTGCCATCCCTTATAGAGGAGTGACTACAACTAGAGACGTGAAAGTCATGGAAACAGCCCGTCCCTGTATCAGGGTAGTTGGCGCATAAACTGTACCACATATATGAGGCAAGGATGCTCTGGTCCTGTGGGGTTTAAATTTGTCTCTTAGTTTTTAGAGTACCAGAGGAGGTTAAGTCATGTTGTGAGCATTAATTCACTGCTCTACAAATTATTGCATTCTACAAGCTCCAAAAGATGTTTCCATCTTCATGCCCTCTAAGGAAACGTCCTGGGCGAAAGGCTTACTCCCAGTCTGGTTTTGATTCTCTCGTTTATTTCGATGGGATTAAAGCGAAGCAAAAGCACTTAACAAAGCAACCAACCTGTATACAGAGCACTGTAATTGGACTCCTCATTCTGGTTGGAAGCCAAGGCACTTAGATCCCTGTTGCTTTTGTCAACTCTTTTCTTCAAGCTGCAATGGCCTTGTTTGTGTTCACTCCCAGTGTTCTAGGTTACTCTGTCAACCCAGGCTCCAGTTGTCCCACATCCTCCCACAGAGGTCATATTTTACTATTGAGAAAGGCTCAGCAGGAGGATGAAGTACTATGCAGTCATAAAGCAACCAAAACACCAAGACACCACCCCAGCAAGATGAAAGCTCACCATACGTGGACAGCAGAGCTTGCAGCTGAGCAGGAGGCTGGCTGACGAAAGACAATCACAACAATCTCACAAACACACAGTCCCTCTAGGCTTCCTACAGACCTATAAACCCGGGCTGGAAAGACTTTCCCAATCAAGGCCCGGGCCAGGGTTTGAAAGTGAACAAAGTCCACAGGCCTCAGGACAGTGACTTGCTTGAGCAGGTGGATGAGGAAGACACCCCGCTCCTTGGTAAGTCGTTCCTTGGTAAATTGGTCAGCTTCAACAGAACAAAAGAAAAGAATTTTCCTGATCAGCCATTTATTTGAAGAGTACATAAAAGAAGGAAATAGGGCTGAAATAAAATTCAAACAGTATACATTTTGTGAAGAGTTAAGAATCCATTTTTATTAGGTGACTCGTTAGTGAATGGCAATATAAATAAGATTTGGTGAAATTACTCTTCTAAGTGTCAAAAAGATGTTTTCAGTGAAAAACCTTTGCAAACACAAATAAAATTGGTTTGGTCATTCGGTTGGCAAAACTGAACGAGCGTACCAGAAAATTCTGTGCATTCCAAATCTGCGGCCCCATCAAAGCCCTCTCCCCATCTCTGGTCAATGACGGCATGGCTCACTTCTCTGTCTCTTGTCTTCTCGGTAGGGCTCCCAGAGCCTCAGTCCAGGCACTGGAAACTTTCAGTGTCCCAGGAACAGAGGCACGGTAGCAGAGCTGTGAAGGAGCTGTCAACAGGACGAGTATCTGCTCTATAGATGATGCAAACTGTTCTTGCCAGGCCAGTACTCAGAACCCCAGAAGCTTCCAGACCCACCCTCCAGAGACCCCTAACAAGAGGACCATGCTCCATCTCTTCTCTCCCCTGTCCTTCATCAACACCCACATTCACACGAAGCATTCTGCAACCACCCCTGGCAAGAAAGCACTGAAGTTAGATGGAAACTGATTTTATTGACATTTGGTGAAAAAGCAAAAAACTACTGAGAGCCCACCTGTAATCCTCTGTCCTGGGTGCTCAGAATCTAGTGATGAAAAGACATGGACCGCAGGCCGGTGTTAACGGCACACCCTACAGTCCCGTGTTAACGACATCATTAGGCCATCCTGCTCCCTCTCTCTGACTCCATGGCCATGACTACACTCTGCTTTAAAACACATTGGAATCTTGCTCTCAGTTGATCTCTCAGCAATCACGTTGGATAAAGATTGCTCATGTTGAAGATGAAGAAACTAATCTTGAGGGGTAGTGAGTGTTTAAACCCAAGTCATAGGTCTAGCAAGTGGTAGACTCAGCAATCAAACTGAAAGCTTTTGTGCAGAAATAGGCTGCTTGCTGGATGGGTCACCCAGCCTCCTGAGGATTAATATGGGAAATACTTTTCTAAGAAATCTTCTAGTTGTAACACAACAATAAAAAAAAAAGTCCTGAGCACCTACCATATGCAAAACCTGCCCTGGCCTCTGGGAAGACGATGTAGCAATGCAAGTGTGAATGCAATATTGTCCTGACTCAAGGGAGGTGGTGAAGGGGAGAAAAGTCACCAGATAGCAACAGTCAATCCCAGAAAATGAGTGAGAGAAGGAAGCGGGAAGGAAGGAAAGCACCAGGTAGGCACTGGAACCTAAAAGATCCGGCATGAGCTGTTGGATTTTATTTGGGAAGTGCTGTTCCACCCAATGACTCTCCAGACCCAGAAGAAGGGGAGGGATCATGTTGCCTTTTCTAGGCTCTTGAGTTGCTCCTCAGATAAGACATGTATTCTGACTCCTAGGAGTGATTTTTTTTTTACATTAGTAAGCAAGAAGATTTTATTCTAACAAGATCAAAAGTCTCTTGGAGTTGGGTAAGCATGTCTTCAAGAAAGTGGAAATTTTCCGAGAACTGATAAGGCATTTTAGGTCACGAGGCTAAAGGGCAGACCTAAGCTGTTAAGAACTCTTGTAGTTTTACATTAGTTACTTTATCGAGACATCTTGATGTAGTTTTCAAAGTTCTCTTTGGGGAAACTGACAAAAAGGTCAGAAAAACAAGAATTGGCATTGCCATCCTGAGTGGCTGAAGATGTACCACATACTGCCAATAGCTATAAGTAGTTTTAAAAAAACAGTTTCTAGACGGAATCAAGGGCTCCTTAACACAATAGTATCAGGATAGTTGTTGTGCAAGGAAGAGGAAGAGTGTTTTACAAAACGTGTCTCCTTGATACAGGAGTCCACCGTGCTATCTGTCTCTGCCAACGCCCAGTGGTTCCTTTGAGTACAGGTACTGTTTTGAAACCTAGCTGTTCTGTTCTGTACACCGTTTGAAAGACCACACAGGAACTGGAGGGGGCAGGGGGCATCAATCCCATTTACTGCTCAGACTCTAGCCTGACATAGCTACAAAAGCCAGATGATGAAGAGGCTTGTCTCCATGTGGCACTTTCTGACCAGGTGCCTGGAGACAGATGTTCCACTTCCTGAGGAAGAGGCTAGAATACAGCTGCTGGGAAGCTTGGGACAATGATCAGCGAGTGAGTGGGAGGAGTTCTGGGACTCCCACTTCATGGAGACTTCTCACCTTCTTAAACTGGAAGAACCTGGAAATTCTTGACCCCATTATGCTACCCTGATCTAGGAGGTGGGCTGCATCATTGGGTACACTGCCTTTACTTACCTGTTTCTCTGTCCAAAGAACTGGGATGGAGTCAAGTCCCCTTGTGTGTTGGGAGGAATCAACATGGGTTAATAGTGGATTTTTATATGTTTTTAAGCTACCCATAATTCATCCAACACATTACTCTTTTTATTAAATTATCCATAGATATTATCTATTGCTTACAACCAAAGGAGTATAGCTATTGTCTTTCTCTTCCCAATGCTACACATCTCGTTATACCCGGATCCAGAACTGCTTTTATACTATCCTTGATTATGGTGAAAGAAGCTCCCCTTATATCAAAAAGCAAACCCTCTGGTGGGCTCTAGAATCTACTTCTTTTCTCATTTCAGGGGACTACTTAGATTGTCTCCTTTTTGATATCACCTTATATTATCTTCTTTTTGATATCACTGGAGTCTCCGTGCCTTCTGAATCATGCATGTAAACCTATAAACTGACTCTATCATCAACCACCTAAAGCACTACTCCTTCACACCCGTAATTATCATTCCTTTCCAGTTCATCCCTTAACTTCTCCACTGCAGAGAGACATCTGGATTTGCTATTTCCTTTTCCTTTTCCTCACATCCTGATTCTTCCTGCTATCCCCTCTTGTCTGGCTTTTGTCCCCAACAACTGACGCTGATACTGGTTTTGCTATGAAACTGGTGATTTTTCAGGCTGCTGTGTCCATTAGACAGTGTCTCGTTCTTGTCTTACAAACACTTTTCTGTACTATTGGCCTACTTGTTCACCTCTAAAGTAGAAAGGGCACCTTCCTTGCCTGTTCTCCACTTCCTTTTGTTGAGGTAGGATCTTTCTTTTTTTTTTATAGTATCATTTTCTTATATTGACACTGATAGACCACTGATCTTACTCAGATCCCTATTTCCATGACCTCTTCTCTATAAGTTCTTTTTTTTTCTTTCAATGAACACAGATTTGTGAACGGAACGGCAGTGCTGCTATGTATGGCTCAGTCTGTTAACCCCCTTATCATTAGACATTCATGGAAAAAAAAGAATATTTTTTATGAGCAAGATGGGTGGGTCAAAGGTAATGGTCTTCAACAGAATAGCAGTAAAAACAGAGCTTGAAAGCCCTAGCAAGTCCTACTTGTACTGACAGTGGGCCGTGGTGAGGACTCAAGATGGATAGCCTTTTTCTGGATGGACACCATTTGACAAAGCTATCCAGAAAGTTAATGGAGCCAAATACTCATCTGGATTTTATCAGTTTGGTGTGGTTAGGAAAATAAAAGTGATTTTCAGAACAAAGTAAAAAGTCACACACCAACTCCCTTCTTAAATAAAAATAGATTCTTAAAAACTTTGTTCAGCCTCTCTTTTCCTTCTTAAGTTAATTTGCTTAGTTATTTTATCTTCTTCCAACATCTTCGTCCCCAACATCTGGTATAACTGAATTGAAATATTCTTTCTTGGTTCCTTTTTCTGAAGAAAGTGCGTGTATGAGCCTGGCCAAGTACACTCTGAAACAAGGCCCAGAGCCTTCTCTGATACTGTCATTGCGCATAAAAATTTACCCTGAGATCACTTGAGCTTAGACTTAGTGATTTTTCTGGGTCACATAAGTCACAGGGTCAACAATATTTTTTTAAAAGTTCCTCAAAACAAACAAAATTGAACCAATAGAAATTCACTAAAAAGTCCCTGGGGTTCATCAATTATTCCAACACTGTAGAATTTACAGCAGAATCCCAGCTAGCCCATCTACAGACACTGGTGAGCTGGGAAGGAAACCAGACTGACAAAGAGCTTGCTTTATCTCTTTCTCCTGGCCCCCTCTTCCCAGGAAAGCTCACCACCATTGAGCCTTAAGACGAACAGAGCGCAGAATTACACAAACCCAAGACTTAGCTTTCCAGTCTTGGTGTTCCATACCCAGCACACACACACACACACACACACACACACACACACACGGATAATTTTGTCATTAATCCCCATTTATCCAAATTATTTGGACCTTGATCTAGATTTCCAACACAGCGGCGATGGGTGTTTTTTCTCCTTTGATTCCTAGAACAATCGTATCTATATATCAGGCAAAATTTAGTATGGTATCTGGCACCTACTAGGACACAAAGAACAATTTACTTTAAAATCTGCAATCAAGAGCGAGCAATAAACAATATGGGAGGGTCGAAGGCCGGATGTAGGGAAATGGTGGGGAAACATCATTTCAGTATGTGATTAGGCTGCCAGATGGGAAGGGGCAGCCAGACGAGTTGGCTGGAAGGCACAATAAATGACCAAACTCCTCTATGCTGAAGACACAAGGAAGGAAATAGAAACTCAAGGAGGTAAGAGAAGCTTTGGAGAAAGAAATCAGCAGAAGTGACGTATCCAACACGATGGCGAGAAGTGCCAGGTGAGCAAAGATAAGCATGAGAGACACTTGGGAGATGATTTCAACGTTTGAGGCGGGAATGACTTTGAGACAGGGACTGCAGGGCCGAAAGAAGGAACCGGGAAAGGGAACTGGCTTTTGTGGGGGAAAGGGCAAGCTCAGCTAGAGAGTGTTGAATCTGAGACACTGGGAAGAGTTTCAAGCGAAAATGACCAGTGGTCAGTCAGAGACATGGGAATAAACCTTGAGCAAGGGGCAGGACGTGAGCCGTAAATCTGTGAGTCACCAACTCTGCGTGTTTGCAGCCGTGAGAACGGGGGAAAAAAATCTGTCCACTGGGGTTCCTGGTAAGAAGGGGGGGGGGGTGTCTAGGTTTAAACTTTAGGTAAGAGGGGGCTGAAAAAGGAATCAATCATCTGGGAAACTCTGGGGTGATTGGAGCATTAGCAGGAAAATAAAGAGAGAACAATGCCAGGGGCGGAAGGAACAAGAAGTCTTCAGAAGCAGGAAGAAAACAGTGGGAAGGGACAGTGAGGAGCGATTGGAAAAGGGCACATTAGAGTGCAAAAGGCGAATGGGCATTTCCAGCAGCCAATCAGAATAAAGAGTAAAGAAGTGGGATGGGGATTAGGCAGCAAGAAGTTGAAGAGAGGTTAAGTAGAAAAGATACAGAGACAAGATGTGAACCATAGATTTAAAAATTTACCAGGGAAAACGAAGTGAAAGGACTCTAGAGGATATAAATCTTCATGTACTGTTTGCGAGGACTTACTTGCTGTTGGCTGGTTTTTGAGACAGAGTCTTGATAAGTAGGCTTAGCTAGCCTAGAAGTTGCTATGTATCCCAGGCTAGCCTTGAACCTGCAGTGAGTATCTTAATCACCCTTGTGTTTACAAATGTGCACACTGACTACAGATGTGTGCTCTACACATGGCTTTTAGGCACTGGGAATTTTTAATAAACATTTTGTCATATTGTTGAATGGGTTATTGAATTCCTACATCTCTTTGCTGACATGGCAAATGGAAGATCAGGTAGACTGTTATTACCCTCGAAGCAGAGGTTGATATTCTTGCTCTATTTTATTTATATGCAAGCAAGTATGTACATAAATAGACACATCCACATTACAAGTATACTATATAAACATAGGTATATACGTACACACACTCTTTTAAAAAGTTCACAAACCTCTCCCCATGCTCCAAAGTTTACATTCCTTAGAATTCCAACTTTGAGATCAAATCAAATGTCACTTCCTTCCAATGGGTAATTTGTGCCTCTGAGAATATTAAAACTGGGTAGTGCCAGGCAGTGTTGGTGCACGCCTATAATCCCAGCACTCAGGAGGCAGAGACAGGTGGATCTCTGTGACTTCGAGGCCAGCCTGGTCTACAAGAGTTAGTTTCAGGACAGGCTCCAAAGCTACAAAGATACCCTGTCTCAAAAAACCACACACACAAAAACAAACAAACAAAAACTGGGTAGTGACAACCTGGGGTTGCCTGCCCATCACAGAAATGCTCTGTTTTGGTTTTTGAGCCTTCTGATCTACTTTGCAATCCACCTATTGTGTAAATAGGACTTCTCATTCAATGCGAACGTTTATCAACTATCTGGCCATATTAGGAGTTTTTAAGAAAATGACTAATTCCACCATTCTTGAATAGTCAGTCTCATGATGGTTTCTACATAGCCCTGCAGAAAACCATGAAATCCGAAACAGCAAACTTCAAAGCCTGTACTGAGAAACAGCAAGAACACTTGACCAAGGTTGGCATGTGTCACACATTGTTCACTTTCATCCCCCCCCCCTCCGCCGCTTGCTATGTCCAGAAATTAAATGCCCCATTCTGATGTGGGATTTCCCTCTGTATACTGTGAAAGTGTTTTATTAGCATTGGTTAATGAATAAAGCTATTTCAGCCAATGGCTTAGCAGAGCAAAGCCAGGCAAAAAATCCAAACAGATATTTATACATAGAGAGAGTAGGTGGAATCAAGGAGATGTTTTGTAGCTGCTGAAGGAGAGAGATGCCCAGAACCTTTTTGCTGGTAAGCCACAGCCTTGTGGTGATATACAGATTAATAGAAATCGTTAATTCAAGGTGTAACAGAAAGCTAGAAATATACCTGAGTCATTGGCCAAGCAGTGTTGTAATTAATACACTTTCTGTGTGATTATTTGAGACTGGGTAGTTGGGGAAACACATGGTCTGTGTTTACATCATTAATTCCCAGTGTTAAGGAAATGTGATATTGAACCTAAAACATGGACAATGGTATAAATATTCAAGATCATTTCAAGTCTAGTACTTATAAAATCTTTTGAATCTAAAATAAACTAAGTTTTGAATATAGAAGGTAAACTTCTTTAAGTTTAGGTTGGAAAAGAATTATTTTTCCCTAAACCTGAGAATAGTCAAAAGTCAAATGTTTTGGGATATAGAAACAAAATTGTATCCATAATTACGTTTTCAGGAGTTAAAAAGAAAAACTGTGTATGAATTATAATCTGTACATAGAAAAGTACACAAATACTAGTTTGCAATGCAGAAAAAATTTCCCAAAGAATTCAATGTCCCTGGACTCAATTCAGGCAATAGAGCATACAGTCTCTTAAAAGGGACTTAGGGGAAAGCCAGAAGAAGGTGTTTGGGGGGTGGGCGGTAAGGGGGATCTTCTTTAGAGAGGGTAGAAGGAAACAGGTGCTATGAAGGGGGAATAGGAAAAAATGGGCAGCGATTTTAACTGGGAGGTGGCGGGAGGATAATACAGAAAGCGGCAAAGGAGAAACAATGGTAAGGGTATTTGTAAAAGTCATAGGGAAACAGTACTGTATGCTTACTTAAAAATACACATTTGCTGTGTGTGGGTGTGCACACCTGCAAATGTCTTCTAGACACGGAGGGGAAACTGCCCTGTAAAATCTTAACGGAAGGGCTACCAAAACAAGACCTGCGTAGTGATAACTCCAGTTGATATATCAACATAGGCAGGGGAAATCTCCTGAGGTCTTACCCTGCATAAAGCGCTTCAACGGCTGCTGGAAGAGGGAAGATCAACGTCATCTTCTCCCCTCACTCTCCAGAGAGGAGCTCCCTGATAAATTCCAACGTGTAATAATAAAGAAAAAGAAGTCATCAATTTGAAAGGGAGAAGGAAGTGGGGGGTGGAGTAGTAGAAATGACATAAATAAAAGATAAATGAAATTCTCAAAAATATAAAAATTTTAAAAGCAAAGTCCCTTTCATGGCTGTTTAGGCACACTGCTGCCCTACATAGGGAACATTACTGTTGTTGCCAACACTGCCTCCTAATTTTGCCTGGTACAAGATTTACAGAAATAAAATTAAAATTTTTTTTTTGGCGTCCAGTTTCAGTATTCTGTTTATGTGATTTAGATTCATTTATAATGTAGCTTGCCATAATTTCTTCATCATGTCACCATACTGTCGTTTTTATCCAGTCTTCCAACGACAGCCATTTGAGTGGTGTGCAGTTGGGGCACTGCAAACAGTGCTGTTTGGAGCATTCTCGTATGCTTTAGCGACACACATGCCTTCATTCCCGTAGGTTTGAATGCAGGAGAGGAACTGCTGGGTCATGGTTTGTTCATATATTCAGGTTCAACAGAAAGTAGCAAACAGTCCTCCAGGGTATTGCACCTAGTTAGACTTCCACTTACTACTCTTGAGCTGTAGCTGATCCATGTCATCACCAGAACTTGGTACCAACAGGTTTTATTTGTTTGGCTTTTCCCCTTTGGATGGGGCGTGTGTGTGTGTGTGTGTGTGTGTGTGTGTGTGTGTGTGTGTGTGTGAAGTTTATAGATAGCCCAGCGCAGGGAACAACAGCATGATCAGTCTCAGTCTTAAGTGAACATTACTAATATTGAGAACTTCCCATTTAAAAATTTACAATTATGAAAATTTCCTCTTCTAATGTCTTCAACTTACTTTGCATTGACATTGAAGGGGGAATTTCCTGGCTCCATTTCGTAAAGAGAAATCGATGTGCTGGGTTCCTCCAACTCGACTTCCACATGTCTTCCAAAACAAAAACAAACTACAGCTAGGAAGGATGAAAGAAGAAGGGATGAAGGCAGAGGGAACCAAGGGGTGGGGAGGAAGAAACAGGAAGCAATGGAGAAGGAGAGGGGGCGGGAGAGCATCAACCACAACTGACTGACTCTAGCCACAGTGATCTCATGAGCATGACTGCTTTCAACAACAAAAAGACAGATTCTGTAGGAAAAAGTTTATTTGACTTTAATGCTCTTGCAAGCATATTACTTTGGAGGGATAACATGCATCCATTCAATGATTCATTCAAATAGACATACAATTGTATACATATAGACATATTTTGTATGTGTAAAATAAGGTATAGATATGAACAAACATAAATGAAATAAGATACTGGCATGTAGAAATCTGCATTCAGGACTAAACGTGTCTCCAAGATTTTGACAATATGTTGGTGTAGATGCTTGTTGCCTGAAATGCCCCTAAAATGCCTTCAGTCTCCAGTCATTGCATGAGCTGTGTACAACTCCTCAAAAGTCTACCAAAAACTTCAGGTAAAAGATGAATGGGTGAACCACAAGTTCCCTATTATCTTGCCCATTATTTGGTTCTAGCTTCTGTGTAGGCACTCCTAAAAGCCCACTCTATAGCCGACCTACGAGGACTCTTGGGTGGCTTTAAGATAGCTCCTCTAGTTCTAAAAATGCAGAGAAAACCCAGGTTGCTGGCATAAGTCATGACCCAGTTCAGTCCTCCCGGGCAGAGCTGCTTGAGTTCAGCTAAAAAGGCTGTGGAATTCGCAAGGGTAGAGACCGAGTTTTACTCATCTTTGATTGTCTAGTCACAGCGTTTTGGAGGCCCAAGAGCAATGTCTCTAAGCTCACTGAACTGAGCTCATTCACAGGTCAGCTTGACGATACTGAGAGTGGTAGCTCATCTACAATTTAAAGATAAGAGGTGCTGTTCTCCACAGTGTAAAAGTCTCGAACCACCTAAATCATGATTTTAACATTTTGGATACTTCAATTCTCTTCATGCTCCGGACGGGGACACACACCACACGCACACACACACACATACACACACACACACGAGGAACTGCCATTCTCTCTCTTATTAAATATTCTTAAGCATTGGATCAAATCGCTCTATTTTCACTTATTAATCACAACCTAGGTAGCTTCACTCAATTAGGAATGAAAGCATGACAGGAAGTAATAACAAGGCTCCTATCCTGCTGTTAAGCAGCTGCATGGCCTTGCCTTGGGGCCTTACTCTGTAGATGGTAGCTTAGTTTCCTCAGTGATTACAAAGGTTCATGCATCCCTAATTCCTCACAAGGAGGAAGCTTCCATTGATTTTCTCCTTGGTTCCAGAGGGACAATAACAAAGCCAGAGGAAGATCTGGCCTTCTCTTTACTTAGGAGCCAGTTACAATCAAGATCGTTTTTATTAAATAAGAATATGAGAAATAAGTTCGGGCTTGCAAAGAAAGAGGAGGTCAAGAGGGAGTGTTTGGGAATCGAACATACAGGCAGGAAGTGAATTTGGATTGTCTACTAACGCTGTTGGAGACTGTGTTTTTCCCCCATTGGCTGTGGTTTGATGACCTCACAGACTTTTCAATGCTGGTCTCAAAAAGAAACAGTTCACAGGAAATGAAGAAAGGGGAAAAGTGTCACAGCTCTAGGCCATCAATTTCCTAGACTGGAGGAGCGGACTTTTGGAGAAACAAAGTTTCTCCAAAGTTCAGGGGTGAGGGAAATTAAAATACTTGCATCAAAGTCTTACAAGATGTGTGTGGGGGGAAGGGATAAAAAATTTTGAATTCATTATTCCTAACACAAGTTTTATAGTGTTTGATAGAAAAGACTCTTATTTGATATTTTTATGATGGGAATACTTCCTGTCTGTTTTAGCCACAAGGCCGTTGGAAATAAGAATCCAGTCTCTGGATTTTTCAGCATTCAGTTCTTCCTTTCTAACCTGAGTCTGCTTTGATCAGGGGAAGGAGACACCATGTCAAGCAGGACAGAAACCAGCACAGGAGACACTTCCAGACGAAAGGAAGAGAGCTCAGCCATCATTGCTCCCTTGTAGGCTGAAGAAGCACAGCTTCCAGATTAGGTCTTCCCAGATTGTCAGCTGCAGAGCTGCTGAGGGTGTGGCTTTCTCCCACTCTTCACCGGGAGCTAAACAGCTTCAGTCTTCAAAACTGCCTGCTCCTCAGGGAGGGCAATAGCGGCACCATGTTGACCCTGTTTGCCCTTCCCCTAAAAGTCAAGACAAAAACTGTCCCAGTGAGCTAGCAACCAACACCCTACTGGTTTCTTTTCCAGCAGGAAAAGCCTAAATACAGGACAGAAAGAATATTGGCTAAACAACACAGTTAGCAAACTTGATTCCTTTCCCCAAGGAATCAATTGAAAGGCATGCCTTTAAGTTTTCAAAGGCTACCAAGAGACAATGGCAGTGTGCTTCCTCTTCTGGAAGAACAAAGGAGGTCATTCCTGTCATCCTCCTGTCTCTGTTCTCTTCTTCTTTCCTCTCCAGACAACGCTGCTAAGCACCAGATGATCACATTGCTGGAGTTCTCTGAAAAAGCTATCTGTCCACGCACTTGGGTGGTAGTTATTGCTGTTCCTCTAAGAACCTTTCCCTAAGACACACTCACATATTCACACAGACTCCTACCACATATATTCACATCACACCACACACATGCACGCACACACTCACTCACACCAAACACGCTCACTCACACCAAACACGCTCACTCATACCACACACATGCTCACACATACACACATAGGCATACACTCACTCACACACCACACACCATGCACACACATGCACACACACTAACGCTTACACTGCACACTGCTGTTTTCTAATGTTCCAGCTAAGATCCAGCTAAAGCTACATTCAGAAAGTGGGAGCCAGGGTCTGATCTCAGACAGAAGGAGGTGGGGTGGGTGACTTTCTCTGCAGTTGTATGTCCTAGATCTTCTGAAATGATTACCTTCTGAGGACTCAGAGGCAGATCACACTTTCAAGCCAAAATGCTGACTCATGTCCTCCCTCTAGGGCCACAGAAAGGAAGGGTGGGGTTGGAGAACTTGACCTGGAAGAGAGGTAGAACTGGCAACTGGCTTGTGGGGAACAAGGAGAGCACAGGGACACCATCAGGATTCCTTTGCCTTCTGATTTTGTTCAAGACTCATGAACCTTGATAGAGGAGTCTGCAAAAACTGCCCAGAGAGACTTTATCATCCTTTTCAGGCTGTTCCTTATTTCTTTTCCTTTGAGACCTCTGGGGTTCATGAAGTTAATAAAAGAGGAGATGTCAAAAGGCTATTTCTGTCATGTAGACAAGGAGAGGTTAAGTGAGTCAAATAAATTGAGGAAAGCAGAAAAACAGAAGAAAGGAGGAGTATACACCATCTATCTGTCTATCTGTCTGTCTGTCTGTCTGTCTGTCTGTCTGTCTGTCTGTCTGTTTCTCTTCCGGGTTACTCAGGGCAAAGCAGGAAGAAATTTTTTCGAGATGGAAGAGTATCGTGCCTTCCCATGACTTACATTGTTCACCGAAGTCTCAATCATTCGCACAACTCTCTACCCATGGACCCTGGGAGTCAGTTGATATTTTAACTAGCCCGCCCTTTGGCAGAGTCCTGTATCTAGTGATTGAGGGAAAGCTCTCACACTCGGCCCTAGTCTCATTATTACTTCCATCAGGAATACCATCCGTGGTGAACCCAGTCATAACTCACTTCTGGTGGCTCCAGACAAGGTTGAAGCCAACATTTTATATTTGTAGTGTGTATGTGTGTGTGTGTGTGTGTGTGTGTGTGTGTGTTTATGTGTGTGTAAATCGTATATATGTCTTCCATGGAATTTATGGTTAATATATTTTTGATGCCTCTATTAAATCAAATGACTACTCTGTAGCCACTGATTCATTTGTTTATTTGCTTATGAAGTGTCAGGTACCTTTATAGCTACTCAAGATATATGTACAGCTTATATCCACAAAGAAGTCTTGGAAATAAGCATTTATATTCATATGCATCCTATATGTCTCCTAATTGATATATTCAAGCCTTGCTTGATGGAGATTGTGTAGGAAATCACCAGACTTAGAATGGTTAATCTGTATTTCAGTGTGATTGCATTGAGAAGAATGTAAGAGATTGAAGCACACGCTCCGTGGCGGGTGTTCCTAGACAGGATTAACTCAGGGGAAAACTCCAAATCTTGGTGACCTCATCTCATAGTCTGGAGGCATGGTAGGAGAAAAAGAAAAAAAAAGAAAGCCAAGAATGTCTCTTCTGTTTCCTGGCTATCACCATGCAAACTGGCCTGTTCCACATGTTATCGTCCCATGATGGCAAACACCTCTGTTCCCGTGTGTGAAACTAAGCAGTTCTTCCTCGCAAGTAGTTCTCTGGGGCATTTGATCACATAATGAGAAAACTGGCTAATATAAGGAACTAAAGGATAAAATGGGACCAGTTGGAGAGAGAGAGAGA
>NW_004949135.1:563032-588212 GCF_000317375.1 Microtus ochrogaster | reverse complement strand
AGAGAGAGAGAGAGAGAGAGAGAGAGAGAGAGAGAGAGAGAGAGAGAGAGAGAGAGAGAGAGAGAATGGAGTCCTAAGGTAGACTCGTTTGTCATCTTTAGACCTCCTCTTACACCTCTTCCTCATATTTAACTGTGTGGTCCTGAGTTCAGACTTCATCTGCTGCAGATGTTCTTCGGCACAAACATAGTCAGGGCAGACTGGTTGTATCAGTTTCTCATTTGCTACTGCTTAATGATTCTAAAATGGACCCCATGCATTTCCCAGTCTAATACAGGACCTCTCCCACAATTCAAAAATGAAAGAAAATAACCGAGTCTTCAAGACCCAATTCTATCAGTTCCTCTGGCTTCCATTTTAATTTGAGAGTTCTAGAATTGTCCTGACTGTTGCATATTCCAGGATTGAGCCTTGCTCTTAGAATGAGGGAGAGAGATAATGCATACTCAGCTAACTTATAAACACCCAGCCACCTTGAAGAAACTGGCTAGGTTGTTGACAGTTTACCAGTCTCGTTACAACTATTTAAAAAAAACTCTATAGTGCCCCCATCCAAGTGATAGAATAGAATGATAGAGACATTAAATAGATAAAATCAATGCTTTCTATATTAAATCCCTAAAAATGTATAATAAGGTAAATCATGTACAAAGGAGTACCAGTGGGTGAGGGGGGATGAGACACTAACTACTCCAGTGAGTTTGCTTCAGACAAGAACAGCCATATACCAAAGCTGAGTGTTTTCTCCTGGGAATACTACCTTGCATTCGTTTATCTGTGTGTGCTAAGCCAGAGAAACAACAAAATTCTCTTCAGCTGTAGAAGCCCAGAGCAGACAAATTGCCCTTTCCCATTATGAATATCCACACTTGTCCACTTTCAGCTGCTATAACAGAATACTTGAGAATATCACTCTAAGAAAATAAAAGGCTTGTTTTGATTTATAGCTGCAGAGCTTTCAGCCCACAGTCATTTGTTCTTATGACTTATGAAGGGCAGGGCAGGGAGACTCCAGCAGAGCAAGGGGCTCACATCATCACAGCCAGAGGGCTGAGAGAGGAGGCGCTATGGTTAATATGAAGTAGCTAAGAGCACAGCCCCAAGAATTACTCCCTTCAACTTCCAACTGTCCACCACCTCCCAGTACTCCATCAAATTGTTGAGTAGTGAGAGTTAAATTGTTGGCAAGGCCAGGGCCCTCATGATCTCATTTCTGAAAGCCCCACCTCAGAACATTTCCACCTTGAACATCAACAAGCCTTTGATGTATGAGATAAGAAAGGCCTTTCAGATCCAAACCATCACACTATAGAGTATATTTACAATAATAAGAAATGTATCCTTTCATTCAGGGGCTCAAGATATAGAGTCTAGGGTGGACTTTCAAAGACCTCTGAAAGATTATAAGTAAATAACCTTGCTTTTTAAGAATCATCTCTATGGAACTGAAATAAGGTTTTCCTTCCTTTAATTTTTATTTATTTATTTTTTTTCTTTTTAGTTTCTCAAGACAGGGTTTCTCTGTGCAACTTTGGAGTCTGTCCTGGAACTACTCGGTAGACCAGGCTGGCTTTGAACTCATAGATATCTGCCTGCCTCTGTCTCCCTAGATCTGGGATTAAAAGTGTGTGTCACCACCACCCGATTTTTCTTTGTTAAGGAAGTTTCTTCAGGGCTGGAGAGACGGCTCAGTAGTTAAGAGCACTGGCTGCTCTTCCAGAGGACCCAAGTTGAACACAGCTATTTGTAACTTCGGTTCCAGGAGATCTACCACCCTCACACAGAGACACATGCAGCAAAACACCAATGCACATAAACAGTAAAAATAAATAAATCATAAAAATTAAAGCTCTTTCCAATTTCTTATTTCTTTTTCTTCCTCCTCTTCCTTCTCTTCCTCCTCCTTGTCCCCTTCTTCTTTCTTCTTCTTCTCTGGTCAAAAGCTTTCCAATTCCATTGGACTTCAGAGGCTTCTGGAACACAGCACCTCTGTTTCCGTTCTACTGCTTCCCCTGAATAGCCATGATGTATTTCTCTCTTTTTCTGTGGTTTTAGTTAAAACCCATTCTCAACAGAAAGAGAACCACAACAAAGCTTTGGTTTTGACCATGACAGGACTTCTTCCTCTGTGTGTCTTTTCTTTTTATTTCTTCCAAAATTTAACACCTTTATTGTACATACCAATAGGATTCAATGTGATACTGTCATACATACATGCATACAACATGCTTAGATCATATTTAACTACCTCTTCTTCCACACTTACCCTTCTCAGCTCTGCCCCACCATCTTTCTTGATCTGTTTTGTCAATATTCTACATTTAGGTAAGATGATTAGATCATATGGTAGCATCTTTCTTATAACATACGCATGCACACACACATACACGCACACATGTACACACACAAATGCACACACAAAAAGCATTGTCTTTATATACAACTCTTCAATTGTAGAGCAAACATCCAGTGCCCATAATTTAAGACTAACTTTATGTGGAGCCGAAAGAAAATTGTCTTAGAGAAAGAACAAACCATCTGAAGAAGTCTGTGTCCCCATACAGAGTTATGAGTAGCCATCTCAGCCCATGTCCCCATAGAGAGCTGTGAGTGGCCGTCCAAGCCTGTGTCCTGACAGAGAGCTGCAAGTGGCCATCTTAGCCTGTCTAAGTGCTTTAATAGCATTGATTTTGGATACTTTAGTCCCACTTTCTTTCTTGCCTTCTACCTTGGCTTCTTTTCCCTTCCAGGATTTCTCAATTCAGTTACTTGAGTTGCTTTCAGTTCCAACCAGATAATTGAGTAGAAGGAAATCTGGGGGCACCTTGTAACACGTAAGGTGTTTTACAAATAGCAGCTGCAATGAAGTACTAATTATATAGCACTATTCTCTCTGCTCATGTATAGGTGGGAGTGAAAAATAAAAGATGAAAAACCTTGGCTCTGGTATTCCAGGGGCTTGGTGCTAAATAGAAGAGGTAGAAAATGCTTTTAAAAAAATGAGGATGACTCGATCAGTAATTATAGACTAGGGTCATAAAAGGGGTCGGCCTAAAGATGGTTCAACAAGGAACATTCGAACGAACTCAGAAAGACATGGAATTCTTCCGTTGTCAAAAACTGTAAGGACGTTGAACAGCATGAGAAATACGGTGGACCTCTTGCCCAGGACCTCACCTGATGTTACAAAGAAAAGATTCCTTCCATACAGGAAGCAATCCCAGTAAACCAATGCTGATCCTGAGAGCTCTCCTCTTTGTCATGTGCAGGGCAAACTGTTGGCAACATACAGAGCATCTGTGAAAACCCGATCCAGCACTACAGTATCACTACACAGAACTCACCAGATTCAGATTTGGGATATACAGTACTGGAATCAAATTTCTGTATTTTGACTTTTAAAGAATAATTAAATGTTCAAGTTACAAGAATTTGAACGATGCTGTTACACATAAACACCTTAAACAAACATGACGAAAATTCACCTACACACAGAAACGTGACAGCCCTGGTGCGTCTAGTTAAAGACCTGACGAATGTATTCTAAAGTTTTCTTTTAACCACAGAGAATAGCCTGAGAGAGGGGCTACAAAGTCACATTCTTTTCCACCCAAAGGTGCAAATACTCCATTAAAATGAAAGGTGCATTTAGAAGGAATGTGCTCCCATATATCACCTGTGATTAGATTTGTGACAACTTCTACAGACAGGAAGGCTTCCATTCAGGAGCAGACAATTCACCCAGTTACTTGTGGGTCTAAGGTCATGCCCTGACAATGAGAACAATGACTCTCAAACCTACGGAGGAAACTCCATCAACCAGTTCAGGTGTGCAATGAAGCGTTTGGAGAGGAGGAGCTGGACATGCTCTTTACTCTCATTGGGCCCTTTGTCTTTCTCTGGGCAGAGGTGATGTCTTTTACTAGAACCCATCTATGGGAGATTTTTGTTTTTCTGTTTGGGGCTTTTACCAGTTCTGTATTGAGAGGCCAACATAAAACCCCTATTTACTTTCTGTACTGGAGAATGTGGTCAGCTCTGCACTGAACTCTTCCTGGAAGATCCCTCCCAATCCTCCCATCCCAGCAAGTCCCTTCTGATTGACTACAGGGGCATGATAAACTCTGACATTTAGCATCAGGCCACATCTGTTGAACCTTACAAGCCCTGAACACATGAAACCACCGTCTTCAAAGAGGTCAGTGGCTCTCGGGGATGCACTTCAGTGAGTGCTTCCCCCCCTTAACTTACATTTGGAAAATTGCAAATAACCAAGGTTTATGCTCGTTTGGAAACAATTTTGTCAGCTGTTATTTTCCTATAGCATGAATCTCTTTCCCAATATGAGAACAAGAGGAACTTTTAGCCTAGACACTGAAGAAAAGAAATGAGAAGGAATGAACAGGCTGGAAACATCACAATGCTTTAGTCTTTCCAGGGGAATGTAAAGACAGACTCCAACTGCTCGGATCCTCACGCTGCATCCACTAGGCATTCTGACTACATCCTTTTCCTCCTTTTCCTCCTTTTCCTCCTTTTCCTCCTTTTCCTCCTTTTCCTCCTTTTCCTCCTTTGACACTTATCCAAAATCACTACTTTTTCAATGAAGTTCAAATTCTGAATATTTCTGATCTATACTTTGAGTGACAGAACGTGGAAGTCAGAGGAGAAAAATACTCTAATATAGCCTAAGAACAAAAGTAGCCACAAGGTATTGGGGGGTGGGGGAAGACCCAGCCAAAGAAATAAGTGCTGGGAAGATCTGAAAGTGAGGAAGAGATGGACGATTTTAAAACTTCTCTTCATTTGTACAGTTGGCTATTGACTACTGACATTAAATCACAAAAGGCAGAACCAAGAAGACAAACAGCTAAATCGGGAAGTGTAGTCGGCCTTTTTGTGCCAAAGACTTTGATGATTGAAATTACTTGCCATGGTTCTTAGGTGAAAGACAAGGAAGGGAAAGAGAAAAAGCTAACTCTTCTGCTGCCACCTACCCACAGATAAAGTATGTGTACTTCTTTCCAGGGAAACACTAACTTAGAGAAAGGGAACAGACCCTTGGGGACTTCCATCCTGAAGATTTTGAGAGGGAAATGCCCAGCATCCAAAATGGAGGAAAGGGCAAATGGATTCGTGCAGAAATGCCACCAGAAGCGCACCACTAGATGACTGTGTAAGATGAACTTACTACTGAGAAGGGGGCTGGGCAGTATCCCAAGCACATCTGTCCTGGCCATCGTGCGCCAGAGACCACAGTGAGCTCAAGTAGCAACCTACTCAGAATGCTTAACTATCTCCTTTGTACTTCCAACATTAAAGTCCATCAGCTCCATGGAAACAAGTCCTCCATCGTACTTCCGACATTAAAGTCCCCATCAAGTCCATGGAAATAAGGACCTCTTGGAGAACTAGGCATTCTGAAGCCAAATCCCTCTCCAATGTGTAATTTCTAAAGTTTCGTGAGACAGCTCCCATTTGATAGGTAACCTTGAAAGACTGCTATTGAATTTGACATGTATTGTAATATCTCCCTGCTGCTATTTCTTTGAAAGATAGTTCATAAAAGAATTTATTGGAAAATAACAAGTTCTTTACTCGTTCCTCTTGAACATGTTTACTGTGTGTTGATGCCTGGCGCACTCTTGGAACACCCTGCTGCTTCAGTGAGTTTGATCTTTTCGTTAAGTCCCCAGTGCCTAAAGAAGGTGCCAAGTTTAAGTTGGAGAGACTGGGAAAGAAACCACAAAATATGTATATCTTCTCCAGTGCCACGATTGTTCATGGCTTTAGGGTCAGAGTCATGTAGTCACCTACATATGGAGATGAACAATTTTGGCCATTTTATACATAATAATTTAGAAGTTGTTCAGTCTTTTTCTAAAATGAAAAGCATTGAAGGAATACAATGTTTAAAATCTTGAATTCCAAGTTCAACTAGTTATATCATTGAGATTTTTCTGGACACAAGAATCTCATATAAAACAAGAAGAGTACAAACTGCTCAGTTATCCACCGCTAACCTTGTCCTGCTGCTCAGTCCACTACAGCTATAGACCAACCAAAAGCTCAGCGTGTTCCCGGCCGCTAGCTGGCTTCTTTCATTTTCAATTGCATGTACTTCTTTTTCCTGTTAATACAGATGGTCCAGAGCTAATTCTCTAGTTGATTCAGCCAAAAATCACCTGGCAGCTCTACATCCTAAGTGGTATACCACACACATAACATTACCACCAAAGAACCCTCAAAATGATCAAGATGAGTCTCCCAAAGTCTCACAGGAATTTACAAGAGCCAAAACACTGTGCCGGGAAAATAGACCGTCTGCTTTTATTTATTTTGTCATGTCGTTTTAAACTTATCTTTAGGGCAGTGTTTTGTAATATAGCAGAGCCTTGTAGATATACCACTTACAAATTAGTATATATCCAACAAATCATTGTGCTAGAACATTTGGTGTTACTACTTCTAGGAGTATGTAATAAAAAACAAAAGGTAATAGGAAAGGTCCTGGCTAGTATATCTAGTATTAGAAAAAACTAAAAATAAAAAATAAATAAAACACTAATTACCCATGACCTAGTACTGGGTCTGGTTTTATAAATAAAATTTTACTAGGACATAACCATACCCATTCATTTACATAGTGTCTAGGGTTAGTTCAGAAGATGCTTCAGAGCCAGAATGGTTCACAAGTTCTAAAATACTTACTGTCTCTGGCCTTATAGAGAAAATTTGCTGACCCTTGATCAAGACCAGTTGTTCTCAACTTTTCTAAGGCTGCAACTCTTCAATACCATTCCTCATGTTGTGGTGCCCCCATCCATAAAAACATTTCATTGCTACTTCATACAAGATATCTGATATGTGACCCATATGGGGTCAAGACCCGAAAGTTGAAGAACAACTGATCTAGACTAATCTCAATTTTACGGGTGATGGAATTTAAATCTGGAGATGTTGAGTGAATTAGCAAAACAGACTAAAACCACTTGTGCTCCTCAAAGCACTTTCAGTGCCTAGTGGATAACACACCCCTGCCACCGGCATGCCTATGTTCTTTCAAAAACCCTGACATCTAAATTAAAATTCAATTTTATCCATAAGGCACTGCTTTCCCCCT
Organism: Microtus ochrogaster; assembly: GCF_000317375.1. Taxonomy (NCBI): domain Eukaryota; kingdom Metazoa; phylum Chordata; class Mammalia; order Rodentia; family Cricetidae; genus Microtus; species Microtus ochrogaster. Next base: position 581,089 of record NW_004949135.1, on the reverse strand, counting down.
AAGTCCATCTCCTTTCCTTGTGCTTCATTATCCCAAGGCCAGCTTGTAGTACCTTCCTTTGAACAACAGTAGTAGGTGGCCTGCCCTTGTCAAAGGTTGCCACTATGCTCCAGTTTAATGCACTATATTTCTTGGAGATTCAAAAGTCAAAACCATGATTACTTATTCACAATATGTGACAGAAATATTAGTATTTGTCTGTCTAATCATGACAGTTATCTAGAAACTTGTAATGATGGAACCAGGGGCTCACCTCTGCCCACCCACACTTCTTCAACCAGAAACTTGTAATGGTGGAACCAGGGGTTCACCTCTGCCCTGGTGAACTTCTTCAGCCGCCAGACCTAGCATCACCAATACATACAGGTATTGGCAAATGAGCCCTTCTCATTGAGGGAAATGATGCTGGGACTGAATTTTGACTAGAATTACTTAAAATAGTGATTCAGTTAAGTGTGGTTCTACGTCTGTAGCACCAGCATCATCAGAGAACCTGCTAGAAGTGTAATTCTCAGACCCTAACTCTGAATTATTGAATCAGAAATTGTAGGGGTGAGCCATAGGCATCTGTTGTTATTTTAAGTGTTCCTGTTGAATGAAAAATATGATTTAAGGAACTGACATCAAAACTGAAGATGGAACCAGAGAAAAAAAAAGCATAATGTACCCCAATGCTACCTTTCATTGAAGATTTTAGAAACTTTCAATGTATATGTTCAAATCCTTAGGGAGAAATATTGCCTCTTTGACTTCAGTGTAGCAACAAATATGAGAAAGCTTTGGTAACTGAATAGGGAAAGGCATTACCACCTGCCCAATGATCATAATATCTGACCTCAATTATGCTCTCTGTGGGATGCTCACTGTATTTTACTTCGTGTTTATCAGGGTTCTAGTGTTATAAGTCAGTGTCAAAACGGATCCTATGGCTCTATTACAGTGAACACCTAACCAATACTATGATACTATAGTCTGATAAAGGATATGAACTTTCAGTTAAAAAAAATCACCAACAAACATCTATTATAAAGATACAAATCAAGTACTTTGCTTTTTTCTTCTATTTGAGAGAATTTTAATATGAAAATGAGTCATGAATTAGTTTCAGAGCATAAGATAGATGAGACCCCCACAAAACCTTGATATGTGTGACATGCTTGTAACTGAGACAGGGATTTCAAGGGACAACATGAAGAAAGTCACAAGCTAAAGGAAGGAGCAGAGCATCAACAGCAAGGACTCTGCTTTGCAGCATCCTTGCTACTCAGGATTACAAATCAAGTACTTTGAAAGAAAAAGTTGCTATTGTTATGTGAATTATATCATTGGGAAATTTAATTGATGGGAGAGTTGAGGGTGCTTTATTGGAAAACATGTATTTGAATGAATCTAGCTGCAGAATAAAAAAAAAGTGGACAAAAGCTTTGTCCAATGAAAAAAAAAATAAATGCAAAAGCACAGTAGCAGAAGAATGGCATTCTGAAGAGCTGGAAGCAGCCTTCTAGGCTGGAGGAGCACAGAGATGGGTGAGTGTGGCGTAAGAGGAAGCAGGAGGGAAGAAGATGCACCCACAGTGGTGGTTTCATTCATTATTGTAACAGATCACTGTAACTGTCTAGAGTCACTACTGCAGTTGTCCAGCCAGGACATGAATGTAATTAGAACAGCAAAGGTGGAAAGAAACAGACAGATTTGGAGCACATAGATTTTTGTGATATGAAGTGTCAGACATGCAAAGTAGTTGAGGCTGATTCCTTAGTTTCTGCTGTAGAGAATTCATTAGTGCTGCTGACACATAGCACAAAGTCTTTCTCTTAAAGAAGATCAAAAAGAAAAGGGCAAGAGAAACTAAAAGAAAAAGGTGTTTTATTCTGGGAAGAGGAAAGACTCGTTCTGCAGTCACCAACCAGACACAGAGGAAACAAGATAAGAATGCCTCACTGAGTAAGGTACCAAGTCACATAGTTAAACATAGATAAGAATTATGGGTTAAGTTGTAAGAACTAGCTAATAATAATCCTGAGCTAATAGGCTTAACAGTTATTATTTTTTTAAAAAAATGATGTTGTTTACATCAAATTACAGGGATGAAGATGCTACAAATTCTGCCAAACTGTTAATTTCATTCTAAATGATTCTTTGGCAAGAATGGGGGTTGGTGAGCATGGTTGGCCCTCAAGCATAAAACCATAATTCCCATCAGCTTCACTAGGCACAATGGATATATCAACATTGATCATCACAGAAATCCAATGAACTAGGTACTAATCCTCTCAGTTCACAGATAAGGAAACTGAGGAACCAGTGAGCTTTTTAGTAAGCACAGCATTCAAGAACGCAACACTGCCCAAGAAAAAGTGTGACCGTGTAACAATCTCTGCTATTAGTCAAAGTCAAGACAAAGACAGTTAAAGAGAAAAACATAAAAAAAGAGGGGTCAGACTCCAGAACCAAAGCTTTCACTGAGTGCAAAGCTTGGCAAAAGTTGTTACATACAGGGTATTTTGTGGAAGTAAGGCTTGTGGAAAGAGGATGCCAACTGGTTGTTTAAAGATTAAAAGTTGGCATAATGTTTAGCCATTGTTTTTATTCTTTTCATTTTGCTTTTTTTTTTTTACTGTTTGATAGCTCCACAGGTGCATATAACCTGTTTTGATCAAATTGACCCCCAATCCCTTCTCTCCAGTTCCTTCCCTATTTCCCACCACTTTCCCCTCCCATCTCCATGTGCTTTGATGCTAAGGTCACTGAGTCCACTCAGTGCTGTCTGCATAGGTGTGGGGGTAGGATATCTACTGGAGCGTGAGTGTCTTCTCTGGGCTCACATCCCTGAGAAAGTGACTCTTGCTCCACCAGCAGTCACCAATTGCCAGTAGCTCCTCAGACAGGAGTGGGGTTCCTGCTTCCCTGTTGGAGTTTGGCTGATTTGATCTTGGAAAAGTCTTCAGTATGTAGTCAGAGCTGCTGTGACATTGCTGTCATGCCCGGGAAATACTGTCTCACCACTGATGGCCACTGCCTCTGGCTCGTACAATCTTCGTATACCCTCTTCCATGACGATCCCTGAGCCTTGAGAGGAGGAAGTGTGGTGTAGATGCCCCATTTACAACTGGGGTCTCCAGTCTTTCATTCTCTGTATGGTGACCAGGCATGGTCTTTGTATTAATCATTATCCTCCTGCAAAAGGAAGTTCCCGTGATGAGGGGTGAACGAAGCCATAACCTATGGATCTAAGGGTAAGAACTCGGGGTGCAGTCTGTCATTATGTTTGTTAATAAATTAGTAGTCCTAGGCTGTCCCTGTGACTTTAGAATCCATGTGGTTTTGTTGTTGTTTTGTTTTGTTTTGTTTTTGCCCAGTTGATGGTACAAAGCAGTAGTTCTATCATGTAGAGCGGGCCTTAAGCCTAATCAGGAAGTACCATAGCATGCCAGTATTACAACAGTTTGCATATCTTGCCATGACAGTCAATATTGTAGATCTCTGGGTGAACAGCTGAGTATAAAGTACTTGACTTTTTTACTCTCTGAAATTTTTATGTACAAAAAAAATTTCCTTTTAATTGAAAAGAAAATCACTTCTTATGGTCCCATAATTCTCTAATTATCCACAAAGCACAATTCAAGCATGCCCCCTTCTCTGGGCAGAGTCCATGTAACAAGTCATAAATAAAAAGTATCAACTTGTAAGGCACTTGAATGCTTCTGTGAGACAGAAGCTAGCATTTCCAAATGAAACTATTATGGGAAACCTAAGGAAAAAAAAAAAACAAAACAAGAACCAAAAGGTGCAATCTGAAATGAAGTAGGAGTTCGGTGGAACCCTAATGTATTTTTCCTAGAAAGTTCTCGCTTCCTTTTTGTACTGAGGCACACAGCTCTGTTCCATAAATTACAGAGACTGCTGAGTAAAGAATAGAGCCAACATTACCGTAGTTTCTCATCTACAGAAAAAGTACCTAAAGGAGAAAGTTCTGTAAACTGGACAGAAATGAAATCCACCACACCACCGATCCCCAAGGCACGCCTGCGTCTCAGAGAACTGAGTACAGGGCTACTCAGACAGCCATGACAATAGGATGAGCAACAGAAATTCACGGGAAACCGAGCACTTCTGGAGAGAATGAGGCTGACAGACTTCTCTGAAAGCACAACCACAGGATGCTTGACTGAGGGCTGACGGGCTGTTCTAATACACACATCGACTGTGGTCAAGAGGCTAGTTTAAGGAAGAAGAACAGAGTGAGATGAGAATGTGTAGGACGGATGTCCGTGGGAACTTGCTTGTCAGCACTGTAACAGCCCTGTTTGCCCAGGGCTCATCCAGGCCGTGCTTACCTCTCAAACAAGTGTCTTCGCGGTCGGTGACATTTGTTTGAGTATAGGGATGCAGCGCAAGGGTAGAACCCTTGCTTTCATTTTTTTTTTTTTTTTTTTTTTTTTTTTTTTTTTGATTTTTCGAGACAGGGTTTCTCTGTGGCTTTGGAGCCTGTCCTGGAACTAGCTCTGTAGACCAGGCTGGTCTCGGCCTCGAACCCAAAGAGACCCGCCTGCCTCTACCTCCCTAGTGCTGGGATTAAAGGCGTGCGCCACCATCGCCCGGCATAAAAACCATGTGTCGGGTGGTGGCGCATGCCTTTAATCCCAGCACTCAGGAGGCAGAGGCAGGTGAATCTCTGTGCTTTTAGGCCAGCCTGGTCTACAGAGTGAGTTCCAGGACAGCCAGAGCGACACAGAGAAATCCTGTCTCTGAAAACCAAACAAGAAAAAGGGGAGGGGGGAGAACCCAAGAAAAAGGGGAGGGGGAAACCCACTCAAGTGAGGGTTTCTCAAAGACTTTTAGAAACTTAAGGAAAAGTAGGAAAAGAAGGGATCTTGGCACATTCGGAAGGCTCTTCCATTTTAGGGCTTACATCCAACCATTCCACACAGCCTCCACCTTTCTCACAAGCCTAGGTCACAGAAGGTGAGCCGGCTGGCAAGCAGTTCTTTCACGTATACCACGCACTTTCACCACCGATCAGGGCAAGGATTTCTCAATGTACCATTGGCCCTTTGGCAATTCCCTTTTAAACACACACTTCTGAGCTTGCACTTAACTTAAGGGTTCATGCACTTAATAATCCTGTTTTCTAAAGCTAATTGCCTCTGTAGCTATTTTATACCCTTAGGTGTCATGGCAAGCTATTAGAAATGCCAGCGCTCACTCCAACCGAGTTCAGATCTATAATTTATGGAACGCACTGAGTCACAGAGCGTAGTTGGCTGCCTTTGTCATGAACACTTCCTCTTTCTACAGGGATTTTCTTTAAAGAGGAAAAAAAAATCACTTTAGATCACTTGTTGCAGGAAATTTCAAAGGGAGTTTTCCTGGAAAATTATGTGAAGCCAATGCTGAAGGTCTCAGAGAGTAAATTCTACTCGGCACTTACGGGGAAGGCTTAGAAAGGGCGACAGGGAGTCCTCGTGTGCCTTTAAGACACTGTTGGCAACAGAAACTGACTCAATAGAACTGAAGTGGGAGTCTGCCACCGCCTAGCTCACACCATTTAACCTCCCCAGGTCTCATCAGTCTCCTATCATGAAATAAATTATAAAACATTGTTGTAACTTATTACGCACAATAAACATAAATGACAATTTTAGTTCTAACAATAATGTGGTGTGTTCTACAAGACGGATCCCTGATTTGCAAGTCTGAATCAAGAGGTAAACACTAGTACCATAGAGTGATTATGTAAAAGAGAACTTTTCATAGTGAATTCACAAATAGCTTATGAACATCCCCACTCTGGGGCCCCCAAAATGTTTAAATATAAGGTCTACAGCATGCATGAATCAAGTGACTAACATCTAACCAACACACTAAATTCTGGAAATTTCACAGAAAATATAAAACTTAATCTCCAGCACACTGGAATGGAGAAGTAAAAAACATGAAGTTTTGACTGTGACCTCTGCTGAAGCTCACAGGAGCGAGCTGGGTCAGTGTTGGAGCCCCGCCTGGGTCTCTCTGAAAGGAGCACTTGCGCTGTTTTGCTTTATAGAATTTTGTTCCAATAAGTTCCAATTTTATCACAAAACAAGATCTAGTTAAGTATAATCACTCTTTAAAATACAGATTTCCTGTTCTACCAACACCTGTTCAGCTGCGTCCACTAGCCAGGAACTGGAAGCAGCCCAGATGTTCCTCAGCCCAAGGATGGATAATGAAACTGTGGTCAGACACACGATGGACACCTATTCCATTGGGGAAAAAAAAAAGGGTGGAAATGAATGGAACTGGATAATTTTACATTGAGTCAGGGAACTCAGACTAAGAAAGGTAAATGGTGCATGTTCCCTTTTGTTTGTGATCCATCCTCACCTTGAATCTTAAGATTTGGGTCTTTAGGCTGCAGGGACTGCAGGGAAGTGAAAAGAGATGGAGAGGGACAGTAGGACATAGGTGTTATAAAGGAGGAGGGCAGAAGATAGGGCTGGGGAACTTCCCTGCAAGGGGAGAAGGAGAACAAAGAGCACCAAGGTTGTTTGAAAAGGCCATATGAAAACAGTATTTATGAACTTATTTAAAATACATATATACTATAAAAAGATACATGTGTATATACTTTAAATGGAGTTATATCAAATGGAGCTATAGTGCTATACCACCCCTGCCCAGGAAAGAGCCACAGACTATCCTCCCCAACAAAAAAAAAAAAACCAAAGTGTCAAGCAAGAGAAACCTCCCTTCCAGTTGTTTATCATGGAATTCCTAAGAGACTCCCAAAGCAATATAAGCTATTCCCTCTGTCTAACCTCCTGGGAGCTGAAGATAAAACACTGACCCCACATAATTGAGACAGAACTTAGAGGGGTTAGCTGGAACTGATCTGGAAGCCTTCTCCCTAAGGACATAGTATTGAAAGGTGCTGTGCAGGGTGCCAAGAAAGAAAAGTCACCAGCAGTCCTTCCTACCAATAAAGCCTGCAAGCCACAGTAACTGCCGGCTCAGTGAGCAATATTGGCACCCATATCTTGGCGGCAACCAACAGCTGACTTAATTGAAAGGACCTGAAAGAGTCAGAACAGGGAAAAGTAGAAATCAGGTAAATTCTCATGTATGCAATTCTCAAAATAAATTTTTATCATGAAAAAATGATTTGGATTTTAGTTCTACTTTTTTCTGCCCTTCTCACACCCAAACTCTCAATTTTAAATTTGTTGTTGTTGTTGTTCATTGTTCTCTGTGACTAGGTTTGATTTTTTTAAACAGCTTCTCAGAAAACTGTTTTTGTTATTGTTGTTGTTATGTTATGAAACTGGACTGTCAACGAGCTTTCTAATGGAAATGGACATCATACTTGATGAGGGCCTGCTCTTGAAGACAATGAGGTCCACTTCAGGAGGTGCTAAGATTTGAGATATGACGCCACACTGTACTCTCTTGTGAATAAAGCATTCGTGGATGTGGTTTTCACTTCTACAGCAATGGCAAGAGTCTTGCCTCCATTCTCCTCACTTTAGGCAACCCTGAAGAGATTCCACGCCATCCTACAAGAGCAATGAATCCAAATGGTTGCTTGCCAATTGCTGTTTTCTCTGTGCCAAGTCCACAAACAAACTTTTACCTACTAAGCAATGGCCTTTTCGTATATTTTTCCTGCAGGCATGACTCCTGTCAGGGAACTTCAGCTTGACAACAACAGCGCACAATGACAGAGCCTTGAGAGATCACTCTGGACCCCTTCCCATACGCTACTCCCACCCCACTGCACAGAGAGTCACATGACTTTTGAGAGGGTTCTGTCCTAGATCAGGTTTTTTGCATGGAGAGAAATTGGCAGGAAGTGATTCATATGAAGGGTGTTTATTTTAAACTGATTTTTTTCCTACCTATTGAATATTTCAGATTTCTGATTCAGTAGTGTCTTATCATGTCTTGGATTCCCAAGGTCGGCAGACCTTCTCCTTGCTTCCTTCAAATGCACTGGCAGTTGCTGCTCTTTACTTCTAGAAGCTGCCTGCAGTTGTACCATGCTCCTTCGCCAGCCTGTGCAATCAACCTTTGTCCTCTGATGGGTTCTTCATACAGGAACAGATAGCCTTGACTGAACACTCTTTTCATGGCTCAGAATGCATCAGCTTCAATAAATTGCTTCAATGACAAACAGGCCTTCACCTGGCCCAGCAGGGAGCCAAAGAAAAAACTTTAGAAATTGTCTTTCTCTGCCACAGAAAAAGCAGAGGACAGACTCAGAGGCTTGCTTTTTGTTTTGTTGCTCTGTTTTTAGTTTTTCGAGACAGGGTCTTTGTATAGGCCTGGCTGTCCTCGAACTAACTCTGTAGACCAGGTTGGTCACGAACTCATAGCCTGTCTCTGCCTCCCAAGTGCTGGGATTAACAGCATATGCCGCCAACACCTGGCAAGACCCAGAGGCTTGAAACGGGCACCATTTTGTAAAGTTAGTCCTCAGCATCACTGGGAAATTCACAATATCTTGGGAAACAGGTGCGAAGTCAAAAATAGCTGTTTTCATTTCTGTAACAGTTAGGTCAACAAAACTCATTTACATGCATTATTTCATTTCATTCTAACTATAATCCTGTACAGTAGGCAGGACTGAAACCATGGTTAGTGTTGTTAACATAAGGAAACCAAGATTCAAATAAGCCAGCATTGGCAAAGCCCTAAGTTCAATCCATAGCGCCTTAAAAATGGAAAAATAAATAAGACTTTTAAGTCAAATACTACTGGCCAACTGTGAATAGCATAGAGAGCACAGGGTGTTTAAATGTGCTCTTTCTCAATTTTACTGACACCACAACAGGGAAGCAAGACAAATATTCTCTCTCTATTTCAGATTAATAAAGATAAACTATGGTAATATTTCTGCTAACCAACAGGTCTCAAAGATTTTAACCCAATACTCTCTCCTCAGTGGCTGTCCCTCTGGTGGGTGGCTGCATGGGGGGCTTGCGATGGCTGGCTAGTGGCCCGGTCTGTTTGCTGGCTACAAGTCCACCTGCTCCTTCCCTCCCACTCACTCCCAAACTCACCATCAAGCTTCAACACAGCTGTGGAGGACAACTCAATTAGCTATATTTTTATTGATGATTTGAATAAAGGCAACATAAATAACATCACTGACCTATTGGAAAATAGCAAAATAACATGAAGTCCCATGATCTCAACCTCTGTTCTGAGGTTGAGTTTCCCCTAACCCACCCACCGTGCATCTGCTGTCTCTTACCTTGATCACATGGCAGATTTGTACACATTTTAATTTTGCATTTTCAGTTGCCTCTGTCCTAAGTCCGTTACCTTATCATGACTTTGAGTGACTATTAACTCTTATCAAGCAAAAACAATATAAATAGTGTATCCCTTGTAGCATGTTATTTCTGTTTGTTCCGCTATTGCTCTAGCATTGTCTTTCACATATGTGAGATCACTAAGGTCCTGTCCTAATATAAACATCCCCTAGCTAACTATGAGACACATTTCATTAGGATAGCTACAGAATTTTAATTGTTGCTACTGTGTCGTGTACTACTTTCTTAATTTAAACTACCTTTTGCCAATTACTAGTGCATCAACACATTCTATATTTTTATATGTTCTTCTGAATTACCTATTTATGATAATTGTATAGTTAATATAGATAAGATAGCTAATATTTGGATTTCTGGAGAGTGAAGAAAGCACACATCCTAATGATATCTTTCTGTGGTGCTCCTCTTCCATACCATATCAGAGGCTGATTAGTGAACATGAATGCAGAAAACACAGTTACAAACCACATGGATATCTCAAATCTCAAATGATCCTCAACTAATGCATATTCACTGTCATGATGCTTGACTGCTATTCCCACTAACTATCGCAAAAAGGAGAAAGGAGTTATACCAGAGGACCAGACCCCAATCCTACCTAGCAACTGAATGCACTGTGTCTTCATTTACAAAAATAAATAGCACTACTAATCCCTATGCAAAATTTTTGGGGAGACCAAATCTGTATTGAGTTGATAGATGGTAATTTGGAAACACAAGCCAGAAGCAAAGCACCACCTGTGACGTAACCCTTGTAATAGAACCACCAACAGATACCACCTCCTTGTTTTATAATCACCAACGATAGATAGCTCAAACACATGAGGGATATATTATAAAGAAAACATAAAATCTTCCACCCCTTAGAGAAATAATCCATCAATAAACTATAGATTCTGTATAGCTGGATTCAAATTGTAAATGTTGCTTTTGACTCTACTCTCACAGAGCAAACATGTTCCATCTATAGCTAAGTCTCCAAGACCCTTCACAATGGATAGCATAGCACATGTTGAATGACCATATTTTGGTTGAATATAGACACTATGTTAGTTACTAGAAATTATAGAGCTAACCTAAGATAAGCACCTATCTGATGGCAAGCAGGAGGTAAGTCACATAACTTACTACTGTACCAAAAAAGTACACGAACTTGAACACCAATGTATGGAGTTTGCTTAACACTGATATTAGATGGCCTCACTCCAGGACCTCCCAAATGTGCTCACAAGAAACAAGAATATGCATTTCAACATCATCATCGTCTCCTCCTCCTTCAAGAAGCAAGACTACTAAACTTTGTATTTAAAGTGTTAAGAACCAAAGACAGTGAGGAGCTAGTTTACCAAGGTGTTTGAACACTGTGAGGAAAGCTAGTGTTTCACGCACATGTCGAATGATGGGAAAGAGGGTATAATGAATTACAGAATAGCTGCTGTTTGTTCCTGAGTGGGCCCTGCGCTGGTCGGCACCTCCTGGAAACTGTTTATGTGCACAGATCCTGTGATCACAGGCTATGATTAGCAGATGCTGACAGTGTGACAGTGGAGGAAGGCATGAATCACCGCTGCTCCATATAGGAGAAAACTGACCACCATCGGCTGTGCCTTAGAAGGAAGCTTCTCTTTCCATAGTCCACGCTGTAGAGATTTGTCCTGACACAACAGGGTAGGGAAAAAGAAGGAAAGAGACTGACGAGGAGGCATTTTCTAGCTGGAAATTCCACGTATGAAAACACTCATGATTTCTGAAAATATAAGCTCTTAAAAACACAAATTTAAAAAGCCAGTGATCCCCCGTCATTTTCACACAGATCCTGTAATAAATGTCTTTAACTACTAAGCTTCCCAAGTACCCAGCCTTGCGTTTCTTAAAGGGTCACAGCCAGAGGGACACATTCACTACATTTCAGTTCAAGCTATTGAGAACCAAAGACAAGAGGGATACATAAAAGCAAGGCAAGTAAAATTGATGACTTCTCTCTCTCGATGAACTTGACTTGATGCTAGAGACTTTATCACTAGGCCAAAGGAATAGAAGTATTTTGGTTTCACCTAGAAATAACAGGGAGAAAGGTAAGAAAAATATCTTTCCTGAGCACAGGTGAAAAGATACCTTTGAGGTCTCTATAAGATTGCACGCTATGATATTTGACCCATCTTCAACTTTAAAACAAAAAATAATAATCTCAACTGAAGTAAAGAGAACAAGGCAGCTTTGTGCAAACCTATAGGGTTTCGAATACGCTAGTGTGCAATAGATATGGCACAAACATGTTTGAGAAAGACTTGGCAACCTGACATCTTGTAGCATCTTGAGCTTGTGATATCTGCCCCTTCGAGTGAATATAGCCATGCTATATCCTGAATGTCCATTCGAAAACAGCTCTTACTTAAAAGCACGTACACTCCCTGTGGCAGAAGCAGGTTAGAACATGGCCTCCTCCTTTCATTTCCCTGGGCCCTTTCTATCCTGGGTCCAAAACGCTGTCCCTTAAAAACTAACAGAAAGTAGTTCAGGGAAAACTAGTTTACTACAGGAAATGAAGAAGAAAATATCCTCAAAATTCTAGGTAAGGTAGACTATTCTCAGACAATATCATCTTCTGATGTTTCTCGGTGTTTTTATTGTTGTTTTGTTTTGGTTTTTTTTTTTTTTCATTTTTTAGTCTGTCCATGACCACTTACATAGAAACACAGAAAAACCCTGGGGTTAGACGAGGCCTTTATCCACAGCCGAGACTGAAGAGATCTCCTGGCAACACCCCAAAGCCAAAAGACTTTGTTTCCCGTCTTCTCAAAGTCCTGACCTCCAGGATTTAAGGAACCAATAACAGTTTCTCATTTCTTGAGTTATTTTTCTCATGCAACCCATGGCAGCTGTTTGCCAGCTCAGCATTCAGACTAATTTGTTACAGAAAATGGGGTAAATGCATGTTTACCAAGGTCGACAGATTATTCTGAGGCCTACGTGCATATTATCTGGGACCAAGCAAGACGTGAGATTTTCATTAGCTTTGTATGTTACACTTGACATTCAGAACACTTCACTTTGAGATATATTTGGTTTCTCATATTTGTTGCTTTATTTTGGTTTGGTTTGGGAAGACAAGTTATTGAGGAATACTAAAGACTGTAACTTCTGTATTAACTACATGCTAATACGTTTCAAAACAGTTTTCATATGCATGTTCAGGAACTATGAAATTTATGTGTAGATAGGCAATCCTGCATGCTCATCTTGTAGACTAAAAATTCTGCCCAGTTAATGAAGGGAAAGTGTATATTGCTTGAGTTGCTTCAAACATCTTAAATCCTGTAAAGTTCAAGCCTGTATATATTTATCATGCTACCATTGGCCTTCACTTGAAAAAATAATAACAGTTCAGAAAGAAAAACTGTTGTTTGCTTGTCCTGTCTGGAGCTAACAGCTCTCAGAAGCCACACACATTCACTTCCTTAAAAGAGAGTTTCCAGGAACTCTCCACACAGTGAACCAGAGCTTCCCAGGACAGGACCAGTACATTGCCCCTTTGGCTTTACTGGGTTGCTGGGCGCCAGCTGGTAAGAGGAAAGGCATTGCGGTGACGCGACATTTTTTCAAGTTAAAAGCCTGCTCAAACACTGGAGTTCTGGTTCAACTTAAGTCTTTCAGGGCATGATTGTATGTATCTACCATTGCCCAGTGCAACTTCCTGTTGCTAAGGCAGGAGAGAAGCTGGGGCGGCAGAGAAACAGAGACACAGTAGTAAAAAGGCTTCATGGATATCAAAGACTGTTCAAAACCACATCGTGGTGAGCTCAGTGCCCATGAATCAAAAACTTATGACTTGCATTTCCCTAAAAACACACATGCATTTTTAAAAGAAATGAATGAAAAAAACCAAAACAATAAAGTTGCCATATTGTTCACCAATGCTTAAAAGAAAATAATTGAGTACTACAAAACACACAAGAGGGATTTGTCCAACTGAATCTGAGAGTGTGGGTATGTTTCTCAGCTGTTCCCCTCCCAGTGTATCTATCTTCAGGGACTTGTCTACCATGGCTGAAACCAATTTAGACACAAAAACCACACTCTCTTATTCAACTTAAAATGAAAAAGAGACTTAGGAATGATAGTGCACACCTTTAATCCCAGCACTCAGGAAGAAGAGGCAGGTGGATCTCTGTGAGTTTGAGGCTAGCCTGGTTTACTCAGTGAGCTCTATGACAGTAAGGGTTACACAGAGCAATTCCATCTCAAAAAATTTTTAAATAAAAAGGAAAATAAAAAACATATTTTACAGAATATGTCTGTGACATAACCTATTCACAAAGGACAATACAAAATATAATCCCACTCTCTATCTTTAAAATACAAACACTGCTCATTTGTTAAGCAAATACTTATTGAGCATATGTTATTGTAAGGGATAGGAAAGCGGTCATAGAGTTTAAGGAACATCCCAAACCTCGCATTCAGATGCTCTAAGCTGCCTGGGTACCATGTAAGTAGAAAGACATTGGGATGAAACTCTAAAGTATCCACAAATTGTACCTTAAATAATGCACTCCAACTGAGTAACTCACTATTCTGAGCTCTGACCCCCCCCCCCAAGCCCATCTGCACCATTGCACAGCTTTTTCCTGTGGCTTCAGAACTTCCTATCCAAATGGGAGCTTTATTTCCTTATTCTCAGCATCTTCATCACAGACTCCCATGTGCTTTCTAACTGTGATAGTCTCAGTGTCTACCCCAATGCCTTGGTCATAATGGTAAGACACTTAGGATGATGGATGGACCAGTGGGTGGGTGGATGGATAGATGGATGTTGGGTGGGTGAACGGATAAATGAATGGATGGATGTTGGATACACCATGGATAGATGAGTAGGTAGGTGGATAGATGGATGAGTGTGAAGGTGAATGGATGGATGATGTTGGGTGAGTGGATAGATAGACAGATGTTGAGTGGGTGGATGGATGGATGGATGGATGGATGGATATTGAATGGACAGATTGGTGGGTGGGTGGATAGATAATGTTTGGAAGATGGATGGTGGATGGACAGGTGGGTGGGTGGATGGATATTGTTTGGGGGGTGGGTTGGTAGATGGACAAGCAGATTTCCCTGGAACAATTCCTGACCTGAAAGTCTAGCCTCACAGAGACTCTTACTTACATGCCAGACCCTGGGTAAGTGCTTCCTATCCATATATCCTGGTACAAGACAACACAGAGAGACTTTGTTCTTAAAAAGGCCCATATTTAGATCCCTGTTCTGTTTATTGACTGTATTTCACTGACCATTCTTGTAAGACCTCTGAACTTCAATAAGGCCTCATCAGGTTTGAAGATGGTATGGTGTAATATGGGCTCCAAAAAGTATCAAGCATAACCCCAAACACACACTCATTTTCTAAGTCAAACCCATAAGCTGAGAACAAAATGATCACTTACATACTATTAAATTTTGTCTCTGTGCTTCTGTGAATAGGACAGTATACGCAGAAGAAGACAGCTGGCTTAAAGAAAACTATTGCCAACATTTTTCTCAAGAACACCTATAGTTAAGGACTGTCACCAAGGAGACCACTAAAAGGGAGCTGGACACAAGGATGGATTGTCCTAAAAATATGTCAAACATAGAACATATAAGGAAACAGTTGTAAGGTCCATGGTCTTCAAAGTGCACAAAAAGAAAGTATTAGAACATCAACCCTAACAAAGGCACGGACATGAGAAGAAGTCTTTATCAGTTCAGCTTTACCAGTATTTGCTATGCACGTTGTCGCTGGCCTCTGCATCCTGTCTGCAAGTCTGGGGTCTGGTGCCTCAGTGATAGCTCAGAAGAGGACCCTAGAGAAAGGGTCACCCAGTAAGCAGTGACTCTAGGCACTTGCCACATACTACATCTCACGGGCACATGACTTTTTGGGGGCTTAAAACTCATCTCATTTTTAACTAAACTAGCCTTCCCCAAATGTTAGGTAATCCAAAATATTTTCTTGGAATGGGGGTAGGGAAACAGTGGAATTAAAAAGTATACTAATGATACAAAATTAACAAATAGCAAGAAATGTCAAAATGAACACACTATAGGTAAGAACTCATCACTTGTATTATAATATAAAAGTATGATAACCTCCTGTAACTGATAAATTAAATCATCTGTCCATATCAAAAATATTATCAGTAATATTCATCTCAGTGAAAGAAAAAGGTTATTTGTAACATGTAGTTTTAAAAAGGTGCTTAGAGCATCATTCAGTATAACCTTAGCTCATATTTTTAAAAGTTACATTATATGTACTTTATCAAATACATCATATTATGATATATTTTACCCATAATAAGTGTATACAATGAAAGCACATGTTTGTAAGGTTTTAACTGGCATGAGCTTCCCCGGTGAGTTTGGAGAGCCTGCCCTAGAAAGAAGCCTGTGCACACACACTACAGGCAATTAGCTGCTTCCAATCTGCAGAGCTCTGCAAGGAGCAATAAGTGAGCCAAGTTCTGTCTGGGTTCCTGGAGACCACCAACAGTCAGTCAGGAGACAAGATGCATACTGGCAGACCTCCCAGAGCCTTTCCGTTTACATCTTAGGGAAGCCACCTCATGGTCAGTCGTCAGAAGCAAGGCCTGGGCAGGAAATCAACCCACACATACCCACTAACATTAGCAGACATCCATGGCCCTGTTTGCACTCTTTGCAACGGAAGATTTTTGAAGAGGAAGTTGAAAGACAATTTGATTTTTAAGATGAGAAAGAGGAGACTTTCAATGGCTTGTAAGCAGTCTAGGGGGATGCAACAACAGCATTTACAGATAACAATCCATGGGCAGTTAGATAAGATGACTCAGACCAGGGAGAGAGGAAGGATGGAATGAGCTACTATTCTAGTAAGCGAAAACAAGCAAAGAAGAGCCCACAAACCAGGATCTGTTTGAGACATGAGTTAATGACAATGTGCTTGACAATGGAAGTTAGGAATGCAGGAAAGAGAAAGGCTGATGCTCAGGATTCATCACTGCTTGAAGAACTCAAAACAAGCACACCAAGAATGTTGTCCAAGCCTTGAGCAAAGCATTCTGACCCACAGTGGACATGATAAGAATACAGGAGAAAGAGCACTGGGCTCGCTGTCCTTCTCAATATGCAGGAGCATTTTCAGTAAGGGACTGAAAAAGAATGCAAAGTATAGTAGCCACATTTACTCAGGAGACAAAAGAGGAAATCACACTTTGAGGACAAGAGAAGTTGGGCCACAGATTCCATAACAAAACAGAAGAGAAAAAAAAACAAGACAAAATGGTAAGGGAAAGTATTTATTGAGGATAAATAGAATTACATGTAAGGAAATATGAGTTTAAAATATAAATAAATCAGCCAGCATTACACTATGTTCTAAAAACAAATTTCACTCATATATTGCTACTGAAGATGAAGAAAGAACTTTCTTAACTATATGGAGACCAATCCTTACCCACCACATGGGGAGAAAAGAGCTTGTCTTAAAGCAAGGAGGAATGCCCAAGCCTGCCAGCCTCTACACCAGAGGTTCCTTGTCCTTTTGATACTTTGGTTTATACAACATAAGCCTTTGGTTTACCCTAAATACCTCAAAGGTACCAAACTTGAATTCACAATCCACAGGCTAGTCAGTATGAGAAAGAAGGGAAATAATTGATAAAAATGCATTAATAAAGGTCTTTGAAAGTTGACAGTAGCAGAAACTCAACATGAGTATCCTTTGGATAATACCTCCTTATAAGTGGCAAGTTGGGGTTCTGGTCCTGTTGTGTTTTTCATTTTCTGGGTGCAGGGGCATCACGCATTGTGTTCTCCATTACTGGGTATAGAGATGTTGGTGGAAGTCACTTGTTTGTTCCTGGATGATCAGCCCCGAAATAATCACACAGAAACTAAATTATTTGCAATACTGTTTTGGCCAATAGCTTAAGCATATTGCTAGCTAGCTCTTATATCTTTGGTTAACCCATTTCTATTAATCTGTGTATCGCCACATGGCTGTGGATTACTGGCAAGGTTTCAACGAGTCTGTCTGTGGTGGCAGCTACGTGGCTTCTCTGACTCTGCCTTCTTTATCCCAGCATTCAGTTTAGTTTTCCCCACCTAGCTCTATTCTGCACTATCACTTGCCAAGGTAGTTTCTTTATTCATTAACCAATAAAAACCACATATATATTGAAAGACCTCCCATACCACATGGACATCACCCATTTATTGTGGTCTGCATTGTTGGGTATAGGCATTGCTTTGTGCAGGGACATCACCTGTTGTGTACTGCATTGCTTTGTGCAGGGACATCACCTGCTGTGTTCTGCATTGCTGGATGCAGGGACATCACCCATTAATTGTGGAGGAACATCACCTGCTGTGTTCTGCATTTCTGGGTGTATTGTTACCTTGCTTTTCCTTTTGCCATGATCGCTAATCCTTGGAGCAAACAACATCCTAATTAAAATCTGGTACATTCTATTTGAAATTATTCTGAAGAATTCTTTATTCAGGGAACCCCATAAGTTTGATAGCCCTGTCATCATTGCCTGATAAACTGAACTTACATCCCTTAAGGAACTGAGGAAAGACAGACAAGAAGTCAGAACTACTAACTGGGGGATGAGGGGAGTAAAGTATCATACAGTTTGGTTTTATAGTTATTTTACTTTTGTATTTATTTATTTATTTATTTATTTATTTATTTATTTATTTATTTAAGATTTCTGCCTCC
>NW_004949135.1:555694-562594 GCF_000317375.1 Microtus ochrogaster | reverse complement strand
TCTCTGTCTCCTTTCATCACTTGATGAAGGTTAATATTCAGGAGGATGCCTATATGTTTTTCTTTGGGTTCACCTTCTTATTTAGCTTCTTTAGGATCTTGAATTATAGGCTCAATGTCCTTTATTTATGGCTAGAAACCAAATATGAGTGAGTATATCCCATGTTCCTCTTTTTGTGTCTGGCTTACCTCACTCGGGATAGTGTTTTCTATTTCCATACATTTGCATGCAAAATTCAAGAAGTCATTTTTTGACTGCTTGAGTAGTCAAGTGCTGAGTAGTACTCTAATATGTATATATTCCATACTTTCTTCATCCATTACCGAATAGTAAGTTAAACATATTGAATTGCAAAGGTAATAGGAGAAATTATTTAAAAAGTCACTCACTTTTGGCTTGGATGGACTTGATTGAGGCAATGGGGTTCTTCACCCTTTGTTTGCAGGATTCAGAGTCCAAAGCACTAGTCACTTGTGACCAAGACACATTATTTTTTTTAATTTATTTTTTTTTTTAATTTATTTATTTAATTAAGGATTTCTGCCTCCTCCACCAGCTAGCCTGGGTCTGAAAAAGCGTGGGATAAAACCGGACTTACATAGCGGACAATGAGGACTACTGAGAACTCAAGAACAATGGCAATGGGTTTTTGATCCTACTGCACGTACTGGCTTTGGGGGAGCCTAGGCAGTTTGGATGCTCAACTTACCAAGACACATTATTAAGATCATTTTGACAAAATAAGGCTCTGGCAACCTGGTGTGGATCTAAAATTCAGCTCCAAATTCCAGAGAACCCTTATTTTCAGCATTTCTCTTCATTTCCATTATGCTTGGGAAAAGGTACAATTATTCCAAAACATAAGACAGAATATTAGAGAACTGTTAAATATGATACCTCCTTGCAGAAGAACAGGAATCAAGAGACACTCATCCCAAATACCACAGGATTTTCAAGACAACGGTTGTTTCTCATTGCAGTGTTTGTGTTGAGCCCCACAGCTGTCCAAGGAGGCTCCCTTTCCACCTATGACCAGGAACCAGCTTACTTCCATTGATGGTGCCAATATTTTAACCCATGGTTTCCAGGTCCCCTTGGCAAGGAGTATATGTTTCTCTACCACCAAACAGCCTCCCGCCTACAACTGGCTCGTCACTCATCACTTCTACTCATGAACCACTGGCTAGAAATGGCTCAGAATCAGATTCTCTCTCGCATCCAGGGAGGAGAAGAAAGGGAACACCGGTGGATTTCCAGATGGTCTACAATACACAACATGCTTTTCTAATTAAATTATGAGACCAGGCATCAGCAAGGAAATTTTAAAATGTAACACAAAGCATGAAATAAGCTGAACAATTTTCTGAATTTTTTTTTTGGCTCCCATCAAAGGTAACTAAGTTCTCATTGTAGAATCTTTAGACAAGGCCATATGTAAATCATCTATGGTGGTTGCGCACCTTTTCCTGAATGAGAGAAACTTCAGTTTTTGTTAAAACTTGTAATATCCAAGAGTTGTAAGACTATTCCCTTTCCAAATGATTTTTTTTTTTAAATTTTGCTTCAGATTGGAAGTTGAGTTGTCTTCATAACTGATGGGCTTGTGTTTCTCATCACTTCTGTAATGCTTATATTTTGGTTCCAAAACTTCACTGTTATAGAACATGGGTGGTTTTGACTACAAAGTGTCCTTGTGTTCTCTTCTACCCTTTAATCTTAGTAAGAAGACCCAAGATTATATATGATCTACTGGAACTAGAGACCTTTATGAAAATATAATACAGTCAACATGCTTCAGGGTCACATGAAAAAGATTTAGGTCCCAGTCACTAGAGGCAGCACTAATATGGCTGATGGTGACCACAGCTTCCATCTGCCCAGCTGGAAATATAGAGGGAAGACACACATCAGCAGGAATTGCTGCCCCAGCCAAACTGGAACCTTCCTCCTTAGCTTAAGTAGTTGGGAGATAAAGGTACATAAGCCTTTCTGGTTCAGATTTCACTAGAACCATCTACATTGTTTAAGGCCCCATGGGAAAGTCCACTCTGAAGACTGTGGGGGTATCAATCATTTGATGACATAGGATAAGCGGAGGCAGTTTGGAAATCACAATGCTTATGAGGTCCTGTGGCCCTCAGATGACTCTTCACAAGGCCCAATCCTTTGAGGATGGTTCTTAAATCAATGGCTTGACTGGTAGGATATAAAACAACCAATACTTTGGCTACTCTGCACTTCCTTTTTCTCATCTATGAACAAGGGTAAAGACAACACCTCGTTCAAATGGTGGCCACAGTGATTCCATAAGATGCTCTGAATCACTGAGCAGGCATCCCTGAATTTACTTTTTCAAAATAGCTGAACACTCTCTGAGAGCTGCAAGACACAGTACAGGGATTCCATAGGAGGTGGGGATGGATGGGTTTTTGTTTTACCTTTTGTTACCTTTGTTCCTATCTCTCATTATTATTATTATGATCATTATTATTAATTATCTCAGATACAGTCATCTCACTCACACTGACTGCTCTTAGACTTTATTTATTCTACTAAGAGCAGGGAGAATTTTCCACTGGCCAAAATTAAGAGAAGCAAATATAGGGGTACGCCAGTGAAGGAAACTATATTTCACCTAGACCTGAAGAGAAGCAAAGTTGTGAGCCATTGCTTATGGATCTAAATCCATTTCCTTGCTGCAGACTTTACTTTTTGGAAAGAGGCCCCTGTCGTGGCACACCACAGGTGGTTTCAGAAAGAGCCCTCTATGGTGGCACACCACAGGAGCAGTTTTGGAAAGGTGGCCCTGTGGTGGCTCACCATGGGCAGTTTTGGAAAGAGGCCCCTATGGCAGCACACCATGGGCAGTTTTGGAAAGAGGCCCCCACCATGGCACAGCACGGGTGGTTTTGAAATGAGCGTACAGTGGATGGCAGAGACCACAATCATGTCCACACATGAGCTGAATTCTGTGTTTGACCCAACATCTTCAGAGAAAAGAATATTGCATCAAGCTAAATACGCGCTGTAGCCCAGCCCTTTAATTAGAGCTGCACCATCCTGAAGGAGGCAGTCACTAATTTAAAATCATCCGGCTACTGCTACACAAGCACAGGAAAAGGACAATCTTAAACCGGGCCATAATGACCAAGTTCGGTGCCACTTAACTCTACCAAGTAACTAACCAAGACATGAGTCACCCTGCTTCCACTGCAAGGCATTATGACACAGCCCATTACCTAACTCTCTTTGATGAAGACTGCAGGCAAACCAGACTCCCTTGTAACTAGCTACCCACTGGTTACTTCTAACTCTGTTTATTAAGTATTGATTCCAAGGAAAATCTTGTAATGAACATTCATTCTGAAATCCTAGCAAGAACCATATGATAATAATGCCTCTGTTTCAGGTAATAATTTTGCATTATTTATATTTACTGAAATTTTTGGAATTTTTTTGTGACCCAGGCAACGTTGGGGTAAAAAAGTCATAACTTGTTCCTATTAGTAGAGAATTCAGTGGTAGAGTGTTGCCTCAGGTTGTACACAGCCCTGGGTTTGGTTCCCAGAACAACAAAAACTAACTAAAGGGCAAGAAAGACCAATAAATGGACCAATGTCAAAATATCTGCTATGATTTTTAGATCTCTTACTTCTTTTAATCAAAATAAGACAAAGTAGTAAAAGTTAACCAGCACACAACACTGTGTACTGCTTTTATAGTTTATATTATCAGCATCAATAAACCCTTAGGCGACTGGACAGTTGCCATTACTTTTTGTTTGGTTGATTGTTGTTTGGTTGTTTTTGTTTATTGAAAGGCTTTACTACCATTTCCTTAATTCTCTTGAGCTAGACATTTAGGCTAATCTAGTTGGGGTTTTTTTGGTGTTTTGTTTTTGCTACTATGAACAATGATATATTGAACATCTTTATGCATACATTTCTGTTGGCATTTAAAACGATTTCATTGAACAAAATACAGATGCTAAATTATTGAGCATCCTATGAACACTGAGCAAACTAATAAACATTTGCATGCATATACATATAGGTTTATACTTGTCCTATGCTATAACTGATAAATTATATTTGCCTGCTTTTATCACAAAAAGATACATTTAAAATTAAACTTTACTTCCATCTGAAACAGAGAAATTAGCATATAAACGATTTTAGATATTTCTTCAGCAACAAGGCTAGTTACTTGTATATTAAATTAATATGGATTATCATTAAAGACCTACCTGGTGACACCTCTGGGACTAAAGGGAAGTAAAGACTAAAGCAGATCAGGTATAGGGATGAGAGAAGGAGAAACAACAAGGCAAAGTGTTCCAAGGTTGATGACACTCCCATCACAGGTAACCCTGTCTCCTGACCCAGGATAACTAGTCCACATCTTTGCAAACTACCTTTTCAAACTCCACACACACACACACTCACACACACACACACACACACACACACATACATCTTTAGTATTATAACATTACTTTTTCTTATGTTTCTTTTTATAGAATATTCTGGTATCCGTACTGGCGAACCAGTTTCTACCTGCCTGCTTCCTGGTTTGCTACATGTCTCCAGTGATGAGCTGGAGAGAAAGTACAAGCTAATTCTCTCTGCACAGAAGGTTACTACATGAGAAGGCATGAGGGAATCCCCACCTGCTGGGCTCCGTGATGCACTGAAAACACTCCTCTGCACAGCCCCTTCCTCTACAGGAGAGGTGATTCTTGTTTAAGAGACCCACAAGCCCTTCTGTGGCATACTCATGCACTTCTCACCTCTGTCCACACCCCCACACTCTTCTTGTATTTAATTTGTGATGAGATAACCATGTGAATATTTTTAAACATTGGTTCAAGTTCTGCGCAAGGTCAGCAGCTATACTAAGCAGAAGCTGCACCCCTTTACATTGGGATCCCTTAACCTCTTATAAACAAGAGAGTAGCTCATCCATTCCTTTCTTTATCCATGCATGTATTTCTCATGTTTTTAATTATTAAAAAGAAGATATTCACATTAGATCCTATGTATCACAAGGTGGTCGCTTCTGGGTCCAACATGGAGTCATCCGTGGACAGAATAAAGAAGGCAAGGGCTGAAACAAGTAATGGCAGCACAGAGCAAATGAAGGGCCATGGAGGGAAAGATGCTGAACAAAACTGAGGTTAGCCAAGCAGCAGCGCAGGTCTGCAGGTGTCCAGAGTCAGGAAGAAAAGGTGGTATAAACTGAGAAGAAGCATGTACTGGGAGGCCAATGGCCATTCCTGCTTGCAGAGTAACTTCCAGGGACCAGGCTCAGTGTCACTCGGTCTTAAGTAACACCCAGAGAGTGATATTGCACGAGACCATGAGATCTGCAGTGTGACTCAGACATCTGACAATGGTAGAAAGTGCTACTCAAAATGGGAATGGCCTTGCCCCAAATCCCAAAAGCCACACATTAGGGTTTTTTGCAAAGAATTTTCTCATGAGGACTCCACCTACATATACGCTATTTTGAGAATTTCTTCCCTTGGGAGAGATAAATAATGTCGACCCCTTCTTATTATAAGGTCCCAACCACAGACCAAGTATGATGCAACCAAAATTCAACTAATGAGTTTATTGAGCATACTCGCAGAGTATGGGAGAGACGTTAGTTACATGAGCACAGATAGTCTCACTGGAAAGTCTTCACACAGCACGAATGATGGCTTCCCAATAGACCCCTTCATTTTACCTCCTCCATCCCATATATGCTCCCTAGCTCCTTCGATGGGTGACTGTGGCAGAATTGCATCACACATGACTTTGAAAAACAGCTCGAATCTCAGGTGAGGATCTTAAGTGAGTCCCTCTTCCTAGAAGAAAATGTTTATGGTCAACAAGCCCTATCCTGTAGATGAGTTCAAACAGGCACAGCAGATATGATTAAAAAACAAAGAGTGATGGTTCCTTTGCTGAGAGAACTAAATTCTACAAGACACTCTCATGTGCAAATAAATATATGGGTTATGGATAAATACTAATATGAACAAAATTCTAACAGTAACCTTTGAGTTTCACGAGAAGGACGTTCGCTTCATTAGCTGTTGTTAGCATGAAGGAGACTGAAGTCTGCTGTTGGAACTGCAAAGGACAAAGCTGTTGAAAAGTAGTTATATTCAGAGCTCTGCCTCACAGCCAAGCTTCCTTTAATGTACACTAATAAATCCCATTATTTGCGAGCATTGTGTGAATTGGTGTGTAAAGACAAACAGTAAATTCAAGAAATTATGGTGAAAAATAAATTGCTACCATTAAGTTGCAACAAGCTTGAAGCCCTCAGTAGGCAATGGGGATGGTCCCCAAATGAGAATTCTAAGTAAAGATGATAAATGGTGTGATTATTCCTTTATTATATTACCTTACCTGTGCTGAGACTTCCAAATGTCCCTCCTTGGCATCTTGCTCTCCGTCCTGCTAGCTGAGGCACGTTAATGGATGTCAGCAGTCCTTGCATTTTTTCCTATCAAGTCTGCTAAGAGTAGAGAAGGTTCCTGTTGCTAATTGCGGGGGATCTCCCACTCTTTGTTTTAAGGAAAGTTTAAACAAAATGATCACCCACTCTGGGGCTTTAAACAAAGTTCAAACAGAACAAAGTTCTCTTGCCAAGGTTTAAGGCGAATTTCCTCTGTCCAGATGGCTTCCTCAGGCAGGCCAGTGCAAGAACCAAGACCTCACCCCTGCTGCCTCTTAATGCTGCTCCTTGATTGTCGCTAACGATCCCCAGCTGTCCTGCCTTACTAGCTCCTAACCTCTCTCTGCTGGCCACATCTGCAGGCAACTCGAAGAAGCAGGGGAAGATGCCCCCAAAGCAGCACAGGTTGGGCCCTCTGTGGTGGGACCATGCACTGGGGGCTTGATCAGA
>NW_004949135.1:532668-555594 GCF_000317375.1 Microtus ochrogaster | reverse complement strand
GTTCACTCACAAAGTTGTTGCTCGTGCATGTGCACGCGCACACACACACGTGTGTGTGTGTGTGTGTGTGTGTGTGTGTGTGTGTGTGTGTGAGAGAGAGAGAGAGAGAGAGAGAGAGAGAGAGAGAGACTATCTATAGCCAACTCACCAATAACCCAGCAATGCAGCCATTGTTGGTCATATTCTTTTATTGACTAACGCACCCATTTTCTGGGCAGCAGCCTGGATTGGGGTGGTAGCCTTGAAGATTCTGATAATGTTCCAGTAACATGTGTATACTCTCTGCTTCGCCCTCCCCAGCTGTGCACTTAACTCAAGTCCATCACCCGTAAGGCACATTCACTTTTGATCTGTACCAGATATAAGTGGGTCACATCCACGTCTTGTATTAATTTAATGTTTTTCTTCTGTTTTCTGTGTGTGTTATAATCATCAAGCTATGTCACCCGGTGTACCCAAAGGCAAGGACAGGATCCTAATGTGTGACCCTGCCAGAAGTCCATCGATGAATGCACTGAGGAATACGTTCTCATGATACCACCCCATAAAGCACACTACAGTTCAACATCAAATCTCCTTCATTTATGTGGGTCTACATTCCCCTTCTCCACAGTGTACCCTGCTTTCTTCATCTCATTCTACAAAAATTGAAGTTTTTATTTTATACACATGAATGTGTGGCTTGCATGTATGTACATCTCATGTGTTCTTGGTACCCGTGCAGTCTAGAAGAGAGAGCTGGCATGCCTAGAACTAGGGTTACAGATAGTTGTGAGCCTCCCTGTGTTCTGGGAATCTAAACTATGTCCTCTATTAGAGCAGCAAGTGCTCTTAACTGCTGAGCCATCTCTCCCATCACTCACTTGGGCTTTGTGTTTTGTTTGGTTTTGATAAGGGCAACCTCAGTGCTAACCATATACTGCCATTGAGTTACATTCTGGGGTCTCCCAGATACTATTTCTTTTGTTTCTTTTCTTTCTTTTTTTTTTCTTTGAGTGATTGAGTGATTGTTTTGTTGGAGAAGTGGGTGTACCACATTGTGCTGAGTTGCATGGTTTAGGGAATCGAACTCAGATTGTCAGGCTTGATAGCAGGTATCATACCTACTGACATCCTGCTGGCTGAAACCCCATGTCTTGAGAGAAGCAAACACATTGTGTGTAACTTAAAACCCAAACATTTATCTGACTTAGCAAGTATTCATTTTGTTGTTGTTGTTGTATCTTTTGAGTCTTTTCTTTTAGAATATTGGAAAAGAAATGGGAACTTCCGGCTCAGCTGGTAAAGCAGGGCATGAGGATAAGCACAGGATAATAACAAGAAGATGGCAGCCTTCGCCCTCAGACCTAGGTGAGATTCTGTTTTTAGGTGGTGAGCCTGCCCACATATGGGTGTATATGAACCTTTGCCTCATCCTTCTGAGATGGATAGAGGGCATGCTGTAGCTTTGTAGTTCACTGTGGGAATTAAAGATAACTAACGCAAAGCTTCTCATTCCACACCCGGCATAGTATTGACACACCTACCAAGACTCTTAAATTTAGTCAAAATGTAAGCCAATTTCATTCCAATAAAGGACAATTTTGTCCTTGAAGAGATAATTTGGAGTGTGGTGGGTGTTTTGGTTTAAAAGCAGACTCCACCTACATATGGTATGGTGACTTGATTCCGTTACTTGTAATGGCCCCACGTTCCCACCTCCCTTCAGGGGTTCTGTGATTAGAACTAGCCATACATCCAACCTCAAGCCCACACCTATGTCTAATTACAGCATCCACTGGTGGTTGGCTTGGCAAGTGTAAACATGACTTTTCACACTTCGTCACAGCTTTGACTGTGTCCTCACGGTCCAAACCTAGATGACACCTGGCTACAAGAGCAGCATTCAAATGTCTTCACCAGAAGAGGAAATCCTAAAATGAAGCTCCCCAGTATATACCTCCATTTTCATATTGATATTTCAATTCCCATTTTGACTGTGGCTCTCTAGCAAAAACTCCCTGTAAATTACGTAAACACTTGAATGTCTTTCCCCTCATGGCTGGACCGCTTCTACGCTGTCCATCCTTTACATGAGTTGTAGAGTGGACACAGTGTACCAGGGACCAAATGGTAAGTACAGTTCAGACCTTAAAGGGAGACTTGACGAGAGTGAAGGCAACATGAGGGCAAAATATCTTCTCCCATTGTCTTCAGAAACACAAGATAAGCTCTTCAGAGTTGACTCTTAAATCAATGCTACCTTAACGAAAGGGGTTGTAAAGTATTAAGGGCGATTCTGAAAGAAACGTTTTATTTATTTACTTATGTCTTACTAAAATGTTGACTGAACAGTCACTTGCAGAGTGTAACCAGGCTGGGTTTCAAAGCAGCTCACTCGTCACACAGCACGGCATGCCTGATGGGTGTTGTGCACTATCAACTGTATTCTGGGCTTCCCTTGCATACATTTGCCAGATGCTCTTCAAGTTCCCAGCCTCACCTAGCTTTAAAGGGACCTACAATGAACCTGGACACAGCCACCCCAGGCACGCGTATACTTCCCTTCTTAAAAGTAAAGCTGAATCATCACTGGGCCCTTCCCCTGACTCTGAGCATCCCTCTCCAGGACCCTATCCTACTAATTTACTTTCTATGCAAAAGAACAACAGCATGATATTACAGCTTTGTGAATATAAATAAAACATTATGTAACGAATCAACAATAGTAATAAGCCTATAACAAAATAAAACAATAGCAGCTGCAGCCTGGAACAGATGGTGAGGGACGATGCCCAGAAATCAGAAGCAGCCTTTGTGCTGAATCAAGGAAACAGGCACACTGGGTACTCCATGAGAAACCCAGCTGGACTTCAGTGGCTTGACCAGCAGGAGGTCTGCTTTCTACACAGCAAACAAACCATCCAGGAGCCTCAAAGGTGGTCTGAGACTCTGTATCACTTTCCTGTTCCAATTTGGCCAGCTGTCCTGGGCAAATCCTCCCCAAACCAACCAATGTATGGATTCTGGCACCGTCAAGGAGGCCCACCAGGGCCTCAGAGTACATGTTTGTGCACATCTGCAGGCCTTAGCTGAGGTGTTTCCAGACATCTAGGTTGGTCTGATATTACCAGGACGTAAGCTGGTGCCGGTGTACCAAGGAGAGCATCACTGCCCAGACTGGTTAGGGATGATGTCCTAACCAACGTTATCAAACGTACAATGTCACTGCTCCAGTCCTTTCTACCGATGAACCTAAGGTAACAAACGGATCTTCTCTTTGGATATTTACACAAGAGAGGAACCCTTGGATGGCATGTTACAGATAGGACCAATTAAGTCTGAAAGGAATGAAGTATTCTCTACCCTTCTTGCTGAGCCACCTGCCTGTAAAGGAGTCTAGCAGGCCACAAGCTGTGCCTAGTACAGATGAAATTACAAAGGGCATTATTTTCTTCATTTGATTTACTTCTATAAATGTTAAGACAACTAGAGACAGATTTGTTATAAATGAATTTAATACTATCAAAAACAAACTTTTGTGGCTATGCATGGAGTCATATATCTTTAGTCACAGCGCACAGGAGGCAAAAGCAAGTGAATCTATGAATTTAATGCCAATCTGTGTTGCATAGTTCCAGGACAGCCAAGGCTACAGAGTGAGACCCTAACTCAAAACAATACTTTAGCAAAAAGGAAAGGAAGCACTTACTAAATATGACTAAAGCCTTTGTAAATGTTTGTATTTCATGTGCTGAGACACTAGATAAGCAAAACCTTTCGTTACTCAGCAATTCTAGTAATTTTTAAAAGATTGTATTAGTGCAAAGACAGGCAAGAAAACAGCATTCTTAATGGGAATGTCTAAAATCCTTTTGTTGCCTACCAAGTAATGATTACAGGACAAGAGTAATGACTGAAGCTGACTTCTGAAGGCAGATGGAGCAGACGGCACTGGGCAATACCGTGTGTTATACCTGGGCTGGGATGTGAACACAGAGAGAGAATTACAGACTTAGACCCTGAGAAGAAAATTCTTTTTCATCACTGGAAAACCTGAAAGTTTCTAAAACGGCCAGTTTGTTCCCTCTTTCCCCCACCCAAGGTTTCCTTGGTCATTTGAGTGGTGGGGACAATTGTACAACAGCACATTGGTCTTTGGGTTCGCCTCTAACTATCACAGAGATTGGAGCTGAGAACGGAGTCATCATCACAGTCAGCAGCACTTACTGGCATGAGTTAGTAGGAACTATGGACTGCTTACATCTGCTGACAAATGTCAGAATACACTTGGAAGACAAAAGGGGTGCAGAGGAAAAGAACAAAGAGATAGGTTGTTCCAAACCAGTGTTCTATTTGGTCTCACCCCAAAACAAACAAACCCAGAACATTCTCCTTTAAATGAGATATTCAAATAAATCACAATTTCTCCTCCCCCTTTCCTTTTCCTTCTCTTGGCTTTGTTGTTGGTTTGGTTCTGTTTGTTTGAGATAAAGGCTTACTAGAAAGTCAAGGATGGTCTGATCCTTACTGTATAGTCCAGGATGGCACCAAACCCACTGCAATCCTCCTGCCTCAACATCCCAAGTGCTAGGATTACAAATATGATACCCTGCCTCTTCCTTTTATTTCTATTCATGCATTTTCTCATGTTTCTTTCCTTCAGAATCACCCATGATATATAAAATGGCTTAAAAGAGGTCAGAAACTTAAATTTAAATATGTGCCTTTTGTTAGCAGTTCAGAGGTAGATAATGCAACTGATTTAGAGTGTAATTTCACAGACTGTATAATTATCAAAAAACTAAACGCCAGATTTCTCTATGACGTACCTGGCAATTCTGCTCATACTGATTGTCACCTTGAAAGATGCTAGAATCACCTAGAACACTGTGGTCATTTCTATGAAGGTTTTATAAGTCAAATTAGCCTTTAGGGACATCTGTAAAGGGTCATTTTAGGTTAACTGTGGTGTGAGGACCAAGTCTGAATGTGTTCTGAGGCCTCAGACTGCACACAAAGGGGAAAGGAAGCTGAGCACAGCCCTATCTCCTGTTTCCTAACTGTACATCAGATGTGATTGGTCTCTTATTGCTCTGCCATGATGTCCCCTCCATACTGGACTGTAGCCCGAATAAACCCTTCCTCCCTTTAGCTTCTCCCGTCATGGTATTTTGTCACAGCAACGAGACAGGTAACTAATATGGTAGCCAAAGTGAAAAAAATAATACAAGTAAGTACTTTTGTTGTTTATGCTGAATTAAAAAAGATGAGAAGCTCATTCTTTAAATCTGTGATTGACTGTCTGTCTTCTCCAGGATAAATTCCATTTCCCATCAGTCAAGCAAAATGATACTTGCTTTTTTTTATTTTATAGTAATGTGCATAGGGAGAAATTTTATATAGAGACCCATAAAATAGACAGTAGATGGTTTTCATACTGGTTTCAAATTGAATAGTATAAAAGTCTGGAGCTGCACTAGCTTCTGATATAAAGATAAGCAGGTAGATGGCAGTTAGGGCTATATTCGTCCAGCAGATCAGTAGTAGGTCTCTCTGTGTACCTCTGACCTACTCAGAACCAAGCTCTTCACCAGTTAATAGTACCAGACACAAGTTCCATCTTGTGGAGTGGGTCTTAAATCCCATCAGAAATTAGTTTGTTATTTTCATAACATTTGTGCTACTATTGCTCCTATTAGCATCCTCATCAGGGAAGCTTCTACTTGCAGTATATGGTAATTAATAGAGAAACTCACAACTGATTAAAGTGCAAAAAGAAAAATATAAGCCCTTGGAGTGTTCAGTCCTAAGACATCTCTAGCACAGTTGTCTTCGGCTTAGGCACCATCACAGAAGGGAGAGGAGGAGTGTAAATGCCAGAGGTCATGCGGCACTGTGGCAAAACAGAGCGTTTCAGAAATGACAGGGCTATCGCATATATGCAAATTCACAGCAGCTATGACTGTGTGCACAGGACCTCACAAAATCAGAACAGCCAAAATCCCTGCATAGAGAGAGGACGAGCCTCCAAAGTCCCACTGCTTGCTAAGGATCTATTGGCAACTGATGGTCACTAGGAGAGACAGTTAATACTGTTGAAATTTCTTCAGAGATTTAACCCCCGAGACTGTCCATGTTCCTGTGGATGATCCTATACCTGTGTACATACTGCCATGACTAAGTGGAGTCAGGGGTCAAAAAAAAGAGTACACAAAAATGAGGGGAAATAGGGATGGTATGGGAGAAGTTGGAGAGGGATGGGGGTAGATTTAATCAAAACACACTATATACATGTATGAAACCCTCAAACAACAACAAATATAAATAATAAAGGAAAATGCATAACCAAACATATTACCTATTCACAAAACAAACTGCAGGTACTACCTCATTAAAAATGGCCACTTTTTGCAGAGATCTTATAGTTACTTTGCTGTTCTGTTTTTCTGTAGTTATTTGGTGAAGCAGAATTATAATGCCATCCAGCATCTTTTTTGAAGATGTAATAGAGATAAATTATTCATCAGTGATTTGGGAACCACTTATTTAGCCTTCTGAAGGCCAGTATTCCTAAGAAAAAACAATTCAAAAAATAGCAAGACACCATTTCAGATTCCCATCTTGGAATCTACTTTTCTTTCAAGAGTCAATATTCTATTAGCAGCAATTTCAAAAATACATAGAACTATTTTATGGTTTCTATATCAATCTTA
Source organism: Microtus ochrogaster (assembly GCF_000317375.1). NCBI lineage: Eukaryota > Metazoa > Chordata > Mammalia > Rodentia > Cricetidae > Microtus > Microtus ochrogaster. The sequence goes on along the minus strand of NW_004949135.1, from coordinate 548,899 downwards.
TTCAGAAGAGCAAAATTCAGTAGAGAATTACTGATTTGAATCCTTAGCCATTAACACATCATTTATTCTGTTGCTGTTCAATCAGTATTATAGAATTAATACCAACAATATATTAATACATATAGATAGAAAGAGGGAGCTGCTTTTGCCCCAGACATTTCTCCAATATTAGAATGAGGGAGAAGCCACATTAACTTCTAGTTCTCTTCAGAGACCTTTTTTGATAACTTTAGCAAAAGACCCCATGATTTTGTTGGTGAGAGCTAAGATGTAGCACAATTGATAAAAACCCAGAGACATAAATTGGGGTTCAACCTGAAGGTCAAAAAAGCCACTGACTCTTACCTCTACTGTAGTCCTAAATGGTGATCCTGCCTCCAAGGATCTCAGAATGAGGCTATGTCTGAGCGTTGTCTCCTCCTGTCTAATATTCCTCTCTAGTGCTGGGATTAAAGGTATGCACCACTACAACCCACTTTCTTCAGCAAAATAGTGTAGCTATTTGGATTAAACATGTGTGATACCACTGCCTGGTCTGTAAGGCTTATCAGCACAGCTGTTTTATTCTCTTATCTTCAGGCAAGTTTTATCTACTAAATAAAATGAAATACCATCACATTTCATATTTTATTTCATAAAAAAGGGGGAAAGGCTATAACCATTATAAGAAAATCTATATACAATAAGTACAATGACTATATATAATATATATAAACAATCAATACTTTAACAATGTCTAGTTCATTTGCATTTGACAAAATTAGAGAAAATACTCCATATCTATCCTATCTTGGTGAGTCCAAATTCTTATACCTAATTTACTTTCTATCATAACTTGCTTTCTGTGTCTTGTAAACTATAACCATCTAGTCTTCAACTCCCTCAGAGACCTTAGAAGGAAACAATATTAACTGAGTAAGCAGAAAGTACAAGCAAGCGACTTCTGAAACATTTGAGAAAGGACAGAAACAGCTGACTTCCTGGAACAGTCACCCAAAGTTCCTCTGCAACATTGGGGCATCTATCTCCAGTTTACACAGGCCTACCATATCTGACAGACATTTCTGTGAAACAGGATATTCTGATGGGCTGTCCTTCCTTGTCTTGACAATGTTTGGCAGTCACTTTCTTTTGTGCCTTGCTTGTCCAATTATGACAACATACTGTCACAGTCAAGGCAAGGGCATTTTCTTACTCAGCAGCTTACTTTTTGCCACAAAAAAAAGTAAACTCTGTGTGGAATTTTTTGGTGCCCCTTATCTTCTCTGAAGTAAACTGATGCTGCCAGGAGCAGACATGTCTCACTGTCATAAAAAAAAAGAAGAACCTAGGTTATTAAACATCTTAAATGCCATCTTCTGTAGATCTCTGAAGTGCTTGAAGATGACCTATCTATTTAAAATATCTTTGTTTGACCTTTAAAACATACCTAATGTGACTACAAGTTTGATTATAATAGATGACTAATTACTAACCCTGTATTTCCTTATTATCCTAAAGAGTTGATAAAAATTTCAAGGACTAGAAATTTTCATTACATTGTTAAATGAGTTATATGGGTACAATACCTTGAACTAGAATAGAAATATATGTACAGTATGTTCTAACAAAGTTAATCTCAAATTTGAATCAATATGCAAAATTTGTATATAATATACAAAAGTCTAATCCACTGTAAAACATTTAAAATTGGTAGTTGCTTTTTAAAAATAGGTTCAATAATCTACCTTTTTATCTTATCATATCTATATCCTTCCTTTTTTCTTTTCAGAGTTGATTCAATAATATACCCTTTTATCCTATCATATCTAGATCCCCCTTTTTTTCCAAACAAGACCCTAAACATAGATAAGGATTATGCATTAATTTAACTTGAAAGAGCTAGTTAATAGTAAGTCTGAGCTAATAGACTAAACAATTTACAATTAACATAAGCCTCTGTGTATTTCTTTGGGACAGAATGGCTGTGGGACCAGGCAGGACAGAAACTTCCCTCTACACTTAGAGGAAATGCATAAACTGTCTGTAAGCCTAGGAACAGTGGCAGAGATGGGGTTGTAGGAAGACTGAGTGACTCTTCCAGACTAACACCTTATTAGGCCACTTCCTCACCTCAATCTGTCACTTGTTAATGTGTGATGCCCTGCATTCTCCTCATAGATTCGCGGTACCTTTTGGTCTGCTTTATCAGTCACTTCTCCACCCATCTCCAGAAACCTCATGAAATCTGTTATGGTTCACTAGCTCCCTCCAGTTAGTTTTCTATGGTGTTCTTGTTTATACCTTTTAGTTTTCCTACATATTTTACTGCATTGGAGGAGAAAATGCATATACCTTGCCTATAAAATTAGCAATAAATGAAATAAATATGATGCTAGACTCCTAGAATCACACTAAGCTCCAAAAGAAGCAACAATGCTTGCAATTTTCTAGGAGAAGTTATTCAGATTTAAAATGCCTACATGGAGCAATTTGCCAATTCAGGATCAGGGAAGACATTTTTAAAAATTCAAGAATTTAATAATAATCTCAGAATTATTGAAGAATTCAGTATAAATGTATTATTTGGGGAAATAAAAAATAAAACCCTCAAACAAAAAGAAAATAATAATTTTGAAAGACAATCCAAAACCAGTGACATCTAATGACCCAGAAGGAGCAGGAGAAGCTGATGATAACTAACAGGAGCCACCAAACCTTGACAGCTGGGACCACCAATCATTAGTGACAGGGTTTTCAGTAACACAGCATTGCCTTCAAATGGGCACAACCATCTGACTTTCCGTTTGTAAGATTTTAATTTTTGGAAGATGTCTATAGAACAAAAACAGAAGAGTTTAATTTTATTAGAGGAAAAATGCAAATCACACAAACCTAGACAATTGAGCAGTGATAAATATCAAAAGCTGAAGCGGGAAAGGGAAGTGAGAGATGGCATGGTGCTCATGATTCCTCACGAGTTCGTGCCCCAGAATGCGGTAAAGCAAGGCAATGGCTCAGTGTGAGTGTTTGAAATGAAATCATACGTTTTTCTTAATCAAAATGATCAAATGAAAACATATCTGTCTTTTCTCCTCCAAAGCCATGGAATATATAAGAAAATGAAAGGTGTAAGTTAAGAACACCATAAAAAACTAACTGGAGGGAGCTAGTGAACCATAACAGATTTCACAAGGTTTCTGGAGATGGGTGGAGAAGTGACTGATAAAGCAGACCTAAAGGTACCTCGAATCTATGAGGAAGATGCAGGGCATCACACATTAACAAATAACAGATTGGGGTGAGGAAGTGGCCTAACAAGGTGTTAGTCTGGAAGAGTCACTCAGTCCTCCTACAGCCTGATCTCTACCAGCCCGATCTCTACCACTGTTCTAGACTTGCAGGCAGGGGCAGACACGCATTGCCTCTGTGCTCCCCCCGAACAAAATCATGGGGTCTTTTGCTGAATAAATCAAATAAGGTCTCTGAAGAGAACTAGGAAGCTAATGTGGCTTCTCCCTTATTCTGATACTGGAGAAATGTCTGGGGTAATAGCATCTCCCCCTTTCTGTCTGAGGTAAAGAAGCTCCTTAGTCCACAGCCAATCTCCGCTGACTGATGCTGCCAAAGCAGGTAAAAGAAAGGTCAAAGAAAGTCATCAACCTGGTCCCAGAAGAAACATATTATTCAAACAACCATTGTGACTATTAACATTATCTCCAACAAGTAGTCTTAGATTATTAATGTTTTGTTGAACCAAAAGAACACAAACAGAAGAATGAAGAGGTTATAAGCATACAGCTTGATGGAGCGGTACAAAGTATCACCTACATCACCTGGATTTGAAAAAGAAAAAAAGACATAGCTAGCATGTTCATCTCTTAAGAACACATTTCTGCTGCTATGCCCAATCTTCTCCCCAAAGAAACCTGACTCCCAAGACAGCAGATTTGCTCATATGTGCTTGGGTTTCACAGGGGAGGGAGCAATGGTCACTGTGCACAGTTCTGGTGGCTCCACTCCCTGACACTCTTCTCTTCCGCTAGTGTGACGAGGTGTGCTCATATTACAGCATGGTTTCCACTGTGGTTTACTTAGACTCCAGTGTTGGTCATTTGGTCATTTCTAGTTTTTGGCTTTTACGAACAGTTCTACCATAAGAATGTTTTATCATCTATTTGGATGTACCTCACATTTATGATGGATTTAGATAGAGAAATTTTTGGTTTATAGGATATGCTGAATTCAAGTTTAGTAGACTATAATAAAAAAAATCCCCAAATGAGTTGTACTGATGTATACTCACAGCAGCGGCTTAGAGCAGTCTGGTTGCTCTTACATCCTTCTTTACCCTTGGTAAAATAATAATAATAACTATTTAATTAATTAATTTATTTAGTAGATATTACTATTATTTTACCATTTTAGGCAGACATGGTGTGTATATCTGAGTTCAAGGCCAGCCTGGTCTACAGAGCAAGTTCCAGAACTACCAGGGGCTACACAGAGAAACCTTGTCTTGAAATAAAAAGAAAAAAACTTGTTTTCATTCTTTTATGCATTCTGATGGTTCTGTAAGGTTGGCTGGTCTTTAATCCTCAATGACTAAGGAAAGTAAGCACATTTTATATACTTGTTTAGTGTTTATACAGAAATACAAGTACATATGTATAAATATTTCTAGAAATAAATAAATAAATCTCTTCATTTGTTCAATGACTGCTCCAGTCCTCTGCCTTTCATTGTGTTGGCTGCTCTTTTATCATTAGGATGGACATGTGTTGTGAAGATAAAAGTTCTTCATATATATACATATACATTCAGATATATATAATACACAGGAACTATCTAGTTTATATGTTAGGTAGGAACTATATTCATTAATTCCATGTTTAGTAAATATTTTTCTTCCTCTGAACTAAAAAAAAAATAGATCACAGAAAGAGCAAAATGCTGGAAGACATTACATGTTCAGCATCCATGCCTCACACAGAAGCAAGAGCTCGCAGAGGAGATTTTACCCTCTGACTACTTCGGGAACCTTTGTAAGACACCAGAAAAGAGCTTCATCTAAAAACTGAGTCATGTCAGACCTTTAAATAAGTTGAGTCCATATCTGGACAGACAGAGCCTTGCTGACACTGGCTCAACAAAGACAAGTGGGAAAAAAAATGCCTCATTTCTGGAAATCTGGACTTGAACTGAGCAGGAAAGACCCACCTTGAATATGGGAGCTGCCATCCCCTGAGCTGAGAAGAACAAAAGGAAAAAGCAAGCCAAATGACCACATTTATTTCTCTCTGCTTCCTGACTCCAGACATGATGCAACCACCTGTCTTACATTTCTGCTGCCGTGACTTCCACACCATCATAGATGAAACCGTCAAGCCCTGAGCCAAAATGAATACTTTCTTCCTTGAGTTGTCTTTTGTCATATATCTTGTCATGGCAGTGAGAAAAGCAATTAATACAAGGTCAGTCATCAACATACCTTGTCAAGGCCCTGTTTGCCGTGGGACAACAGCAAAGGGTGTGACATTGTGGAAGAGTGAGTGAGGAAAAGGCAAGAAGAGCAAGCCAAGAAGCCCAGGTTGCTTCCTTTCAGACCACTCGTGCAGTAACTAACCCATCTCTGAAGTATTGGCCTCAACCTGTTGGGAAGCCAGAGCCTTCAAAATGTAATCACCTCTTCCCGTTCCCACCCCCACTCCCAGTACCGCTACGGTTGCAACTAAATTTCAGCTTGAGTTTGGGGCAACATTCAAGCCATACTACAACCATGGTAAAGCAGAACTCTAATCTTAGTTCTCTGCTCCAAAAGCATCTGTGTTCAAAATAAATTTAACCTCAGCTTTGAAGCTCTGTTTCATTTGGTTTCCCGTCACCTCATCCCTCTTGCCTTGCTTGCTCCCCAGTCTCCCCTCATTGGCCTTCTTTCTGTCCCTGACTCTGAAAATCTTAGTCTTAAGGTAGCACTGCCTCTAACTTCCCCTTGACCGGCCTTTCACAAACATTCCTGGCTCCTTCTTCCTTTTTTATCAGAGGAGACTTCTGACAACAGTCAGAAGGTGCTCCAGTGGCCGTCTCTACCACAAACTCAACCCTGCTGGCTTTGAGTCCCTCTCGTGCAGTATCTTTCCTCTTCGCTGCAGTGAGTTATCTGTACTTGAAGAAATGAATATTCATTATTGTCCACAGGAGCTCCCTAGAGGAGAGGTGTCAATGAAAATGTAATGTTTGGAATACATTGTACAAGAAGTTAATTTTACATAGTATTCAAGTAAAAAGTGCTCTGTTTTGTTTTTTAATACCTGGTTAGTTTTTACATTTTTACAGTAGCATAAGTAGCTTGCCTTTCCCAAAGAAAAGGAAATCCAAATTGAATCTGCCTAGTTTGGGCTTACTGATGGAAACTTCTCTCTGTTCTGCTTAGAAGGAGGACATTCATAGGCCTTTAAATTCAGGCAACCTAAGGACTGGGGAGTTCTTACTTCCACAAGACACTTGTCTTAGTTAGGATTCCTATTGTTGTGAAAGGACATATGACCTCGGCAACTGTTATAAAAAAAACCACTTAATTGGGGTGGCCCGCTTACTATTTCAGAGGTTCAGTCTATTATTTATCATGGTGGCATGCAAGCAGACGTGGTGCTGGAGCCGCTGACAGTCCTACATCTTGCAAGCAGCAAGAAGTCAACTGAGCTATTAGGTGGTTTCCTGATCATAGTAATTTTCAAAGCCCATCCCCACAGTGACACACTTTCTCCAAGAAGGTCACACTTACTCCAACAAAGTCACACTCCCTAACAGTGCCTCTCCTTATGAAATTATGGGGGCCAATTACATTCAAACTACCACAATACTCATATCTCCTAAATTTTATTCTTTGCTTCTCTACAAAGCAAATAGTGTTAGACACATTAAAAACTAGAGTAAGTTCAAAGAAATAAACATCCCAGGAAGAATACCTTGGGAGTAAACTTAAATGAAGATTAACTAACTACTAAATAAGTGCTATCACTGCTGACCTATTGGTTAAAGATAACTGTGTAATTTACACACACATACACACAAATTTATATAATTCTAATAATAATACCTATCAGCTACTATATATTAAAATTTTATTATGTGCCAACAAGTATGCTAATGCTTACCTGTTAAATAGAATAAATATATTGGATTAGGGAAGTGAAAATGACTGTCTCACCTTTGTCCCTGCTAAAATTCCATTGCCATAAAAATGGCTACTGTGGGTTTGTAGGATCATATACTAAAGAATCCCAATAGATGCAAATTGAATATAAAATGCAATGCCTATCCCTCAGGTGTTTACCTTCCTGTGTGGGCAGGAACAGTAAACAAATTCAATCTAGCATTCCAAGTTAATAGAAATGAGTATGGATGAATGTACACATCCAGAGAGATGGTGTTTAAACTGAGTCCCTGAAGGACTCAGAGCTGTGAGAAGGCTTCTTACAGAGCAGAAGACCAGCACATGGCCATGAGCAACTGTGGGAAAGAATGCTGTTCACTAGGGGAACTGAAAGTAATTCAACATTGGCCAGGGCAGAAAGTGTATGTGAATACTGCAAGACTTGTCAACAAATGGCCATGAAAGCTGTAAGCCACACAGAGCAGTTCAAACATAGATTGTCATTGAACAGTGTAGGGAAGGGAAATGAATGATCAATTTATGTTTACAATAACCTTTCAGGTATGGCTGAAGGTAGGGGTGGGTATTGGCTGCACGGAAACCATGGTGATACTGTCATAAGTCAAATTAGTGACAGTAGAAAAAAAATCAATGTTATCCTACATAGAAAATAATGCTCCCTAAAAAGCACCAAATGACAAATATGAAGCCCAGTCCCAGTGGCCATCTTCCCTGTGAGCTGTTGATTGAGAATCTCAGGGACTGCCCCTCCATATAATCTATTGTCATTGTTCCTGGTTAGCTACCAGGACTTGAAGCTAAGACCACACTAATGAAGACAGAATGCACTTTGGCTACAGGAAATGGAGAAATCAAGTTATTACAGACCAGGAAATTTCCTCCCTACTGACTAGCTTTCTCATCAGCAAAACATGCTATTCAAGCTACTGACAGAGCAGAGTGAGAGCCTCAACACCCTTGCCCAGCTAGGAACCTTTGTAAGCTATAATAATGACCACTTGGCAAGATACACCCATGGGTACAATAGTGGCATGAATGTTATAGAGGTAACCAACATCTCGATGCATGCCTGTTACTGTAAATTTGGCAAAAAAGGAGAGAGCCTACAACTATTATTTTGCTAGATGGACATACTATCAAACTGCCTTCTAAATTTGTATTTCTATACCATAATTTGTGCTGCTCTCTGAGCTCATCAGGAAAGTTTCTCTGTGCAGTGGACATCTATTAAAACTGGAACTCACACTTTGTCTAAGTGCAGAGAACAAAAACCTGTGGAGTGCTTAGCCACAAATAGGACATCTATATCATACCTCACCCCTCTTAGGCTCAGAGACCATCTTGGGGGTGGGGGATATTTTAAGAGCCAGACATCAGGTAGGATCAGAAAAAAGTACGGTCTTCTAAACCAGAAAGGGACTACTGCACTCGTGAACTTATTTCATGAGCTTATATAAGTGTGGTTGCTGGCACAAAGGCCTGGACAACATTAAGTCAGGTAGCATGCCAGAATGGAAATCAGGGAGGGACTCATTAGTCCCCAGATGACTTCCATGGAAAGGGGTATCAGTTTTCTTTAAGGGTGTAGTCCCTGGTAGGTTGACCATGAGACAATGGATGGACCCCATACTCATGAATATATGGGCAGTACAAAATGACACTGGTGCTTTAAAAAAAAGAAAAGACCTAAAATTGAATTAGGTAGGAATGGATCTGGAAGGAGTTTAGGTGAATATAATCAAAATACATTGTATGGATGCATAAAATTCTCAAAAAATTAACAAAAATAATATATTTAAGAAGAGTAGAAGAGAATGAGAACTTACAAGTGACTTCTTGGTTTGCAGATGACTACTCAGAAGAGAACACTGAGATTCGGGACAAAGGACACTTCTGCATCAGGAGAGGCATGGGCATTTGGTTCTTAGGATCCTGAAGTTTGCTAATACACAATTACAATCCTGCTAACATTGACAGAGCAGTGGGCCACTCTCCTGCAGTGGGGGAATTCATCTCATCTAAGGAGGAAGAATTCTTAAAAGAGTTATCGAGACTCACCAGCGATTGGAGCATAAGAGAAGACTCTAGAGAGAAAAATTAGGTACACGTCAAGCTAAGAAACAAAGCCTCCTGGTTGGCAAGAAGGCAAAAAGAAATTGAACAAAACTGATAGCTAGTGCTGATGGTTATTACTGAGTGAGTCGCCCTAGATGGGCAAGATACCCAAACATCTGTGAACCTAGAGTCCCCACAGGCAGCATCATATGTGACAGCCTAGGCAGGCAGGCTGAGAAAGTTGTCATGTAGAGGTGTGAAGAGTGCAGAGTTAAAACTTACACAATTAGACCTTAGAAGGCCGCCTCAGAAATACCTTATGGTGATCGCAACTGCTTCCTATTTACAGTCGGGTTGAAGTGGAAAGTCTGGATCCTCTTCAGCTACCCGTGAACTCACTGGGGCCTCCAGGAAGCTGCAGCCTTGCACCAGCAGTGGCTCTGCTGCAATGTGACAAGGCCCAAGAACTATGAATTATGAACCAAGATGACCTCTTTATAAGAAGTCAATGAGGAGATGTGGGTGGAGAAAGCCATGGTCCACAGGCTTCTGTCTGTTGGATTTCCTGGTAAAGTCTGCTGTGGGGAGAATGCTTCAGAGCGCCTCCCTGAACTCTAAAGAAGCCCCCTCGTCAGGTTTTAGACATCTCTGGGGTCTGAAGAATACTCTTAGAGTCCTTCAAATGATCCACGAGAGTACAAAAGTTTTTCCTTCCATGTTTCTACTTCAATAGTACTATAAAATCAATATCAGCATATTTTGACTTGTCATCATGACTCCTTTAAGTCCAACCCTGCCCTGTAAAGTCAGTGCTGCCTTTGTCCCCATTTGTGGCAAGTAGTACTTTGTTGTTACGAACTAACAGTGAGGGAAAACCAGAAAGCAATATCCTTCCAAAGGAATTCTGCAAGTAGAGTCCTACTAAGTACTCTAGCAATGCCAGAGTACCAAGACACTGCTGGACCACGCTAAGTAACTAAATATTTGATGCTTCAGATACTAAAGAAAGTTTAAAGCAATACTAAGGTGACAGTCAGGAAGGAAAACGAACATCCTGCTTCAGTAAATGACAGAAACATCTTCTGGCTTAGTTAGAAAAGCCCCAGGGGATAACTTGGGTCACGCAAGCAAAGCAAGCAGGGTGAAAGGTTGAGAGCACAGCAAAGGTGTTTCTGGGCCATGGCTGAAAGTTCAGAGGCTCACGTCTGCCATAAATAATGGCAAACCCATCTTCCTGGGAACGTTTTAAGGGAGATAGATTGGATTGGGTTCTCTGTCTCCTGAGCCTCTTCAATATTAGTGTTGGTTCTGATGGACATTCAACAATGGCATGGCATGAGTTATGATTCTTAGTAAGTTCCTAAGGCCAGAGAGAGATTTCTGCTACTGAATGATGAGGAAAGCCATACGAGTTAAATGGTACTGTGGGCCAACATTAAATATAGACTTAGAACAGTTTGCTGAGAATGCCTTCTGTGCTTGTCACTCTGGTGACTTCAGATAACAGAACTGGCACAGTCCCTGCACTTAGCCATCTCTCTACAATCTAGTGACGTGAGGGATGGCCCAAACGATGGACCACACTGAAACTATAAAGCATCCTCCCTACCCTACCCCTGCATTTATTACTTTAATAAAATAAGCATCAGTGCCTAAAGCCCTGGGAAGAAGTTATCTACATTCTATTGGACCCTTCTATTAGGGTATGGCTAACATTCTAGCAGGAATAGCAAAGCCTTTAACTCCATCTAAGAAATGCAGAATCTAGGCTGCAAGCCCTACATCCAACTACATAGCCCTGACATTTGTGAAAGCCCATTCTCTCAAAACATAAAAACAATCTAAACATTAAGAGAAATAGCTGGGTTCTACCCATGAGCATAAACAGGTAAATATCTCATATGCATTAATTGTAAGAAATAATTTGGATTTCATTACAGTTTCTCTGGATGTGCACTTATTTCAAGAGGCTTGGAGGTGGCCAAGAAAGCGTGTCTGACTAATAACCTAAAAATAAATTCTCCAGTTCCCTTCAGAACTTCTGCATTTCTCAGACTTCATTTTCAGCTTTTACTTCCAAATGGCCTGTTAAAAAAAGGAAAAGGCCTGGACTGCTGTGGCTTCTCTTGGGAATGTTATGAAACCTCTGAATGTGCCACTCACTTGTTTAAACTAGTTAAGATTTTTAAATAAAATCACAAATCTAGTCATTTACCAATAAGATGTCAATTTCAATCTTAAAGAATTCAACTATCATGAAGGTTTCCCACCCATTACAGTTAAATTAGAGTTCTTAGTACTAGCTCCAAAGAAACACAAGAGAATATGGTGTTTTATACCTGTTCACATGCACATGTGTGTAGAAAACGTGTGTAGGACACATGTGTGTAGAAAACCTGTGCAGGACACACGTGTGTAGGGCACATGTGAGAAGAGCTGTGCACCGTACGGAAGAATACTTTGGATATTACATTAAAGTATTCCGTGGCTCTCGGTGCACACATAAAGAAGCAAAGTGAGAACTGTTTGGAAACACTGTCAGCTCCAATCCTCTCACTTCCTCACTCCGCCCTGCACCCTCAGGGTTTTGCAGCTACCTTTCCCGTCACCTGCCGGGCCTTGGCCTTCGCGGCTCCTCACTGTCCGTCTAAATCTCCAGCTTTCCCAGGTGTCTTTTTCTTGGTTCCTGACAACTGCTAACAGCACTCACACAGAGCACCCTTTTCCACCTCTTCAATGTGTGCAGTCTTTTAGCTTTGTTGCCAATTTAACCTCCATAAGGAGAACTTACTCTCCACATCTATGATAAAATTCCGACCGCAGAGTAACTATGCAACAACTACTCAATACTTGATCTACTATCTAAAACTACACTCTGTCAAATTGAATAATAAGGAAAAGAAAAGACCTCGTGTTACTTAATTTAAATAAAGCTAAAAATGATTAGAATGGATAAGATTTACCAGACACCTGGCCGAAGCACAGAAATTTGGGGGTTTCACAATATTTGGTTACTCTTTTTTTGTTGTTGTTCAGTTTCCCCTTCCAATTAGCTGAAGAACTAAAAACACATAAAATGTTCTTCGTAGGGTGTTTCTGAACCCACAGAATTTATCGTTATTAGTAACAATCTACTGAGCACAATCAAATGGGAGCTATAAATAAAGGCCACACGGTCTAATAAGAATTCACAGGCACATGTCTGTTCTCTAAGAAGATCTAGCTCAATCTGAAACTGAGGTTACACATGACTCCATGACTGACCCCTCAGGAAACCCAAAATGAACTGCAAAATTTCCCACCTCTGTTGTCTTCATATTTTCTAAATTTTATCCCTGTCATCAAAACCCACTACAAATTCTTTCTCTTCTATAAAGCTTTGTTCTTCACCTACAGAGAACCACCAATCCCCCTTTCTATAAATTGCAATTAGATGAGACTTCAAACCATATCAAAGAGCAGCTGTTCTCGTAAACGTTTTGTGTCCATGCCTTATCTTCTCTGCCAGGTTAAATGGATTGCTGTCTCCACCAAGCTGACACACAGGCAGGGAAAAGCTGCCAACCAAGCTGAATAATTGTAGTTACTGCAAAAGATGATCCCATTGCTCAATGTTAGCAGGACTGCAAGTCGTAGAGGTGAATTCATGTCCTTCATGAGAAAGGTGACAGATCGAGAAACATTAAAGAAAAGTGATCAAATAACCAAACCAAAAATGTTTAGGCCCACAGATTTTTCTTAAACTAGTGTGTGTGTGTGTGTGTGTGTGTGTGTGTGTGTGTGTGTACCACAGCATTTGTGTGCGGTCAGGGTCACGGCTCTCTCCTAACACCACGGGGCCATGAAGTTACCCAGGTCGTCAGGTTAGGTGGCAAGCCATTTTAGCCCACCAATGCATCCCACTAGCCCTGAAAACACTGTATCTTAAGATGTAGATGCTTATGAACATGCCATTGGCTATACTGAAGCATAACTCATAAGAAACGTGTTACCTCCGCTCACAGATCAGCCTCAGAGATGCTAGTGAGTTCAGCTCCGTTAGAGTTTTCCACAACCAGTTGCCGAATCTTCTAACACTGGCCAGTTCTCATAAACCATAAAACAGCCGTCAGTTTATCGAATGTAACTGGAGGATTTTAAAAGTTCCTGGAATAAATGTCATCCTGAGCACATTTTTTTCCTCGCCCTATAGGAAAATAATAGAAACCTCAACTTTATTAGAACACTTTTACCATTCCAAATGGCGTCATTGTCGAATCACCCCTAGTACCCAGGACCAATCCATATGCTTCAGACCCCCCACCCCCTCACCTAGTTCCCAGGGATAGGAGAAAAAAAGAACTTCACACAAGATCTGCTGACGTCAACAGAGCGTTTGCGTGCAGAGAGTCTTGTGGATGCTTAGACAGTGTGTTGTAACTTTTCTTAAGGCCTCAATTAGTCAAAGAAACCTCACTTCTAAGAGGGGGGTTGCAGCACTCTCTTTCAACAAAAAAGTAGCAACTCAATCATGAATTTGCTGAATGTTCTTCACAGCGTGTCCTGCAACTAAAAGCCTGCAGTCGGATCTTGACATTGTCTTAAACTTCACCCTGATGTAAAACAGTGCCACACATCTTCAGGAGAAAAATAATGAAAAGGAAACAAGGTACAAAGAACAGAACAGCAAAGACCTATAATTCCTTGACTTTTCAGCATTTTCTTCTTTGTTTTTTTTTCCATATTTTTACTGACACCAAATATCACCAAGGAATATGTTCTCATGGTTTCTGATCATGTGATGGATATTACAACAGGCTCAACACCAAAAGAAATAAAAGTGTTGGGTTTTTCTGACTATTTGTTTGTGCTATGCAGTAGAGAACAATGAGAATCAAATAAATAAATAGCCCTAAATCAAAGAGAGTTTGTCGGGCTCTTGAATATCTATAATCAAGGCAGTGTTGCTGGTTCTTTCACCTTTCTTATTAATGCAACAAAGATTGCTCATAACTTGATCTAACTGTTTGAAGCAAATTCATAAGGCTTTGAAAACATTTCTAAGAGATAGGAGCCTTCCTGCATCCTATTCAAGAACCAGTGAACTGAACACACCCAAAGAACTAGAAGCCTGAAGTAGTGAGTATCTAGGGACAGGGTGAGTTGCCCCTAAGGAAACACCATTTGTTTAGTCCTCACGATCACCTATTTCCTGTAGCATGGCTCTTCCTCCCAGGCAGCAGACTGGGAAAACATCGTGGTGGGAGCTGGTCTTGTTTGTAAGGCTGAATCAATTAGAAGTTCAAAATAAGAGCAGAGTCTTTTTTCAATACCTATATGAGAAGAAATCTTTTCATTCCAGGAAAGAAAGTATCACCCAAATGAATCACAACACTGTTCATGTGACATGCTCCAGATCTGCGACTGTTAAAAACAACGTTCAGACAGAAGATGCTGTCTAATCGTCAGGAACCTCGGTTCTCCTGAGCCCTTCACAGAGTGACGAGGAGGGATCAGCTGACAAGTTATTTTGATCTGTTTCAGTTCCATAAACCGTGCATACAGATCTGTTCTCAGGGCTGAAGTGATTAAAAAAATTAAAGACGACAAACTTTCTGGCCCTCTTCTCTAGTAGATTTTCATAAAACTTTAGCATCCCCAGAACAACATGGCCAGAGCACGCTGGGTCTGGCCATCTCAGCTCAGCCCTTTCTGCTGGTTTTCTTGCTGTTGTTTCGTTTTGGGTTTGTAAAGTATGATATTGCTATTACCTGAGTGAAGAATTTTACCCCATATTTGAATTGTGCTACTTTTGTCTTACTGATGGGTTTTATCTTTGAACTCCTAGAGGACTTATCCAGAGCTTCCATAAGACATTACATCCCCTTCCCATTTGATATCTGATGTGCTTGTGTGTTCAGAAATAACACAGAAGTAGATCTATACACAGAGATTTAAATGGCTATTTCTTTTTCAAAACAGGAAGGAAGAAGAAATAACTTCTTTGCTTTCACATAGATATGCGTGTATACAGGCCCATATATATACACAGAGACATATGTGCACACACACATGTATTCATAATCGCCCTGTGTATATATTTAAAGTCATGATCCCCACAACGTGTGTGCTCGCGCGCGCACACACACATGCGCACACACACACACACACACACACACACACACACACAGCAGTGGCTTGAGGACACCAGGAGCCTCTTCTGCACTATTTTACTTGTCTCATTTCCCACTTTGCCCAGAGCACTAGGCAGGATTGTAAGGGGAATGTGGCCTCTTCCTTTGTTCTGGTTACAGCTGTGTCTGCCTGAATGAGCTTTCCAAGGGCCCAGGGTAACGGTCTTGACCATAACTACTCACAAGAAGCCATGAAAGGATAAGCAGGCAGCCACATGAAGACGATGCTCTTTAATTATGAGGTCCTATCATGGAAGGAAGGCAGGCAGACAGGCAGACACATTCCAATTACGCTAATACACCTTGTAAACATCAAATATTTTTAATCCGAGATTAAAGAGAGCCTGCATCCTCACAACACTCCTGAGACTGCATCTCGGGGCTACTGCCCGTGCTGCTGGTGAAACAGGATTTCCTTTGGTCAAAATAGACTTTCACAAAAATAACTGCCTCAAGTCTGGAGGTGGTCACATGCAACTTCCACTGCAAGCCATCCAAATTTCAAATGCACTTCTTAAAAATCTTCAGAAAGGACAGAGTCCAAATTTTCAGAGGAAACTGAATAATGTCTTTGTATCCCAGAGACCATAGTCAGTTCCTTACCTGGGCTTAGGGCTCAGTGGTTGCAGGCCTTGATCTTAAATTCGATTCCTATGTGGGTTACCTGCCTTCGCTTGGGGTCAGCTCCCGGGCTACAGACTGAGACAGTACTGCCCCAGCGACATTCACTCATTCACACCAGCTAGGGTGAGTGATTCTACGGCAATCTGAGGGGAAGCAGTGGTTAAATTTAATAAAACCACATATATAACATCTAACCGTAGACTATTGTGACATGAAATGCATA
>NW_004949135.1:531112-532548 GCF_000317375.1 Microtus ochrogaster | reverse complement strand
TGATCCTATATCACAGATATTAGAATTGCTAAATTAACATTCATAGGAACAGAATCTTTATTTAAATCACTACAACAGTTGTTTAAGCTAAAAAAACTCCTGTTTTAGTGCCTCCAGGCTGTGACAACAAATCATCCCCAAGTGGGCAGCGTACAAGCAACAGAAGTTTCTCACAACTCCAGCAGGGAGGAGGGTTCAGACAATGGTTCAGAGGGGTAAGAATGGTTCTCTAGCCAAATTTAAGATCGAGGTCTACAACCACCAGTCCTAGCCAAAGGTTCAGAACTGGCTAGAATCTCTGGAGGAACATGAAGACATTAGTGTTCTTATTAGAACACTAACCCCATGGGTGTAGGCTTTACCCTGTAGCAAGTTTAGCTCCTAATAACATCACCTCAGGAATTGGGATTTCAACATAAGAATTTGGGAGCGAGCTCGGTTGTTAAGAGCACTTGCCGCTCTTGCAAAGGACCTGGGTTCGGTTCCCAGAACACACAAATGGCTCATAACCATCCATAATTTCAGTTTTAGCAGATCCCCGTGGGCACCAAACAAAACACTCACACACATAAAATAAGATAAATGAATCTAAAATAAAATAAACTCCAGGACAGCCAGAATATGTCTAAATAAAAAAAAAATATTTGGGGGTAGACACAAATATTTAGACCATAATACCTTCACCTTCTTAGACCAATCAATCATACATGTTAGCAGTAACATCTGTAAATGGTCTGATAAAGAATTTGGGGGCAAAATAACTTTTAAACAAGCGTTATCACTCTGGAACTTATGAGAGTCTGATATGCAGAAAAGGCAGGAGGGTTCTTGAAAATTATGGCGAAGTTTCATAATATCTTCAACCACATGATTCTGACATGTTGTGTATCATTTCCTGCAAGTGAGTGTGTGTGTGCGTGTACATGTGTGCACATTTGTTCCTGTACATGCAGGAGCGTGTGGAAGGCAGAAGATGACTTCAAGTGTTGATCTTCAGGTTCCAGTCACCTTTTCCCCTGTGAGATGGAATGTCTGACTAGCCTAGAATTGTCAATTTGGCTAGGGTGAATTGCCAGCCGGGCCCAGGAATCTGCCCATCGCCGCTTCCCTCAGACTGGTATTACAAGCATGCATTCCCATGCCAGCTTTCTTTTATGATTCTAAAAGACAGAACTCAGATCTTTGCATGTTCAGGGCAAGCACTCTGCTGACTGAGCCACCTCCCTAGCCTCCAAAGGAAATTTTAATGCTACAGAGTGAGGGAACTTGAGCATTATGGGTGTCTTTACAAAGGACAAACTCTCTGGCCCCGGGTAAAGGTAAACAATCTACAATCCAGAAGCAATGATCCCCCTTTCAACCTGATGGCTTTTTATAACTGGAGACCATTTGAAAGGCAAGAGGTAGGCAATGCAAAATTAGAAACTCACCCGCAT
>NW_004949135.1:526954-530554 GCF_000317375.1 Microtus ochrogaster | reverse complement strand
GGCAGTACTGCATAACCAGAAGAAGCAAACTAGAGCTTATTCTTTATAATTTATATAATTTGTTTGTTAACAAACACTTAGAGAAGCAGAACACTGACTGGTGCATTCATTTGACAAACACCCTAACAACTTGTCTTAGTCAGAGTTTTTATTGCTGTGAAGAGACACCATGACCAAGGCACCTCTTATAAGGAAAACATTTATCTGAGGTCGCTCACTTAAAGTTTCAGAGGGTCAGTCCATTAACATCCTGACAGAAAGCATGGCAGCGTGCAGGCAGCTGTGAAGCTGCCTAGACCCTGTCTTGCAGACAAGAGGAAGTTGACTGACACACTAGATGGTATCCTGAGCATAGGAAACCTTAAAGCCCGCCCCCTCAGTGACACACATCCTCCAACAAGGCTGTACCCACTCCAACAAAGCTACAGCACCTAATAGTGTCACTCCCTATGACATTATGGGAGCCAATTACATTCATTCCCTGGCCTCCATAAGCTTGTAGCAGTATCATCAAACAAAATACATTTAGTCCAACTTCAAAAATCTCCATAGTCTATCACAATCTCAATAATGTTTAAAAGTTCAAAGTCTCTTCTGAAATTCATACAGTCTCTTAACTAAAATCCCTAAAAAGTGAAAATATAAAAATTTACATACTTTCAAGGTATAATGGCACAGGGTATACTTACTGTTCCAAAACACAGGGACAGGAGTACAGTGAGGAAATACTGGGTAAGACTGAAAACCAGCTGGGCAATCCCCATCTTCATGTCTAATGTGGAAGAGCTATTCAGATCTTTAACTCTGTTCAGCTTTGTTGACTGCAACACACTTCTTTCTCTCAGGCTGGTTCCACTCCTTGTGAGCAGCCCTCCTCAGCAGGTATCCCTCAACTCTGGCATCTCTAACATCTTGGGTTCTCCAAGGCAATCCAAGCTTGACCTTCACAGCTTCATGCAAGGGTCTTTCTATTAGGTCTCCATTCGGGGACACTCCTGACACATGCCTGGCCTCAGCGGCTTTCTTTAGGCACAGAGGCAAATTATATAACCCGTTTCTTCTAATTCTTAACTCTAAAGCCAGAACCATAGGGCCCAAACTACCAAATTCTGCTGATTACTGGGGCAGGAACATGGCCCCCTTGTTCAATTATGTCTTCACCAGTTTTCTGTCCTTCACTGCCTATGCTTGGCTGTCCTGAAAATTGCTCTGCAGATCAGGCTGGCCTCAAACTCAGAGTTCTGCCAGCCTCTGCCTTCTTAGTGCTGGGACTGAAAGTGTGCCCCACCACACTCAGCTCTAAGCTTTTCTTCCTTTTCACAAGTCGGAAGCTTAGCTGAGTGGGATCTCTCCCTGAGGTCACCACTTTTTTATTCCATTTCTTAATCCTCTGTGAACACAGGATTTCACTCCAGTCTACTTTCTGGTGTTCTTTTTCTCCACAAATTTTATTTTGTAAATTTTGCTCTGCTCAGTTTGCTACTTTTCATTATAAATCTTCATTAGGGTTATCAGTAATATCCACATGACAGTCTATAGTAGACTTTTTAGAGATTTTTTTTTTTTTGCCAACAGAATTAATCTAAAACTCCCAAAACTCTTCACTTTGGCCTAAGACAGACTCTTCAGACAAGGACAAAAGGCAGCTGGGCACTTTCTTCACCAGAGCATCAGAAGAATGATCTCTGGACAACCTACTAAATTCTTCCCCTCTGAAACCTCTTGAATGAGCCCCCAACAATTCAAATAACTGTTAGCATCTCTTTCTTCCATGTTCCTACTTATATGGCCCATTAAGCAGTGCTTAAAGCATTCTAGTGCTTTTATACCTAAAGTACCAAAGTTCAAATTCCTCCAAACAAATAAATGATCAGTACCCTAGTCCTTGCTACTAACTTCTGTCTTAGTTAGGGCTTTTATTGCTGTGAAGAGACACCATGACCACTCAACTTTTATAAGTAAAACATTTAACTGTGGGGGCTTGCTTAGAGTTTCAGAGATTCAGTCCGATATCATCATGGCAGAGAGGATGGCAGTGAGCCCGAAGAAGTGGTGCTGGCTACATCTTGGTTTGCAGGCAACAGGAAGTCAATTGACACACTGGCTGGTTTCCTGACCAGAGAAAGTCTCAAAGCCCACTTTTACAGTGGCACACTTCCTCCAACAAGGTCATGTCTACTCCATCAAAGCCGCACCACCTAATAGTGTCATTCCCTGTGCTACTATGGGGGGCAATTACATTCAAACTACCACACAACTGTACTTACTTCTTAGAAGGCCCTGTGTGGTGAGTGCTTGAGATGAAAAAACAAGTTAGACAAACCCCTCAAGCTCAGACGGATAATAATTCAGTATAGAAAAGAGACCAGTAAACATAAAAACAAACAAGCACCAAAAAATATAAACATAAAAATGATAAAAGTTAAACATACTACGGTATAAGCGGAGCACACAGTATAGAACCAGCACAAAGCAGTAAATGATTACCTAGTTTCCAGGTAGGAGAAGTATTGGTGGGGAGGAATGAGGGGATCAGGCTGTCCTGGCTCTAGTGATATTAGTCAGGTCTTTGAAAATTAAAAAGAGAGCCGAGGTGACGATTCTATGATTAAAGCAATGGCATGCAAAAATGCTTGCTTGTAATTCCAGCTTCAGAAGGCTGGTCTGTGAGACTAGCCACATTGGTAAGGTGAGCTCTGGATTTGAATGATTCTGCCTCCAAGGATAAATTGGAAGAACTAATGATGGTGGAAGATCCTAGACATCAACCTCAGACGTCAACATCTATGAATGAGCACATGCACTTACACATGTGCCCACATGTATACCTATATGGAGGCATATACACACGTACATGAAAAGAAAAAAATTAATTTAAAAAGAAGTTCATCAAGAAAAGTGAAAATATCTTCTAAGCAGCTAGAACGATCAGTGGAAAATCCGGTGGTGAGAAATGACATAGATTAATAGGTAATATCAGAGATTTAAGGCTGTAAAAATGACAAAGAAAAGAGCAGAAAGCCAGGTCACCGGGGCCTTAAATACCTTGTTAAAGAATTCCTACTCCATCCCATGCTTTTGTGGAATCACAGTAACCATGAAGACAACAAATTCAGTGCATCTGAAATGTGCTTTAGGAAGATGGGTCTGGGGAGGAGGAGAAGGCTGATTTCCAGGAAGCCAAACAGAAAGCAGGGACACCAAATAGAAAGTTATTGCCCAAGTGCAGGGGAAGACCTAGGGCAATGACCATTAGACTGGAGAAGGCAGGAGCCGGAGCTGAGTCTGCAAGGCAGAATTATCATCCCAGCACTTAAGAAAAGAAGAGACCCTGTGCCCACAGAGGCTCCGAGGCTCTCCAGCACTGGGAGACAACATGGGGGACACAGGGACGGTGTACGACAATGAGCTGATGATGAAGCAACTGATGCACATCCAAGTCTAAGGTGCAGGAAAGAGGCTGCTGAAGAATAAATACATCTCAGGTTCATCAGGTTTGAAACATGGAGAGAATGAATGAGGTCAGCCAGGAAGAGAACATGAAGTGGGAAAGAAGATGCAAGACTTATGACCAAGGGTGGTGATAGGCAGAGAATCACC
>NW_004949135.1:459594-526616 GCF_000317375.1 Microtus ochrogaster | reverse complement strand
GTGGTGATGGCAGAGGATCACCTCTCATCCCTAGGTATAGCCTCAATGCTGAGTCACACCAGATGTGAGAATGAGAAACGAGAATATTAAAGGAATATTTAAATGGTGAAATTGCCTTAGAATAAGCATAGTAAAGTTTGGCTAAAATTAATGTATTTGGTTATAAATAACCAGACTCTAACTAGGTCATAAATTTAATGAATTTCTTCTGGTTTGTTTCCCTAAAACTTTATGTGAAAATTGCTGCATCATCAGTGACCTCATTTCCAATTCCAAAATTGTTTTTACTTTTCGCATGATGTGAAAGTGATGCATCAGGGCAGAAACGGGTGTTTTTACAGATCATAATCCTTTAAGGGAATCATCTCTATTAAACTGTTTTTTTTTTCACTAGAATTACTAATGCATTACAAAAATTCACATTGCTGTAAATAGAAATGAAAAGTCCACTTTCCCATAACTTAGATTAGAAAGTCCGCTTCTCTTTTGCTAGGGACTTTTTAAACTTGCAGCTTAAATTCAGGATGAGTTTTACAAGCAAAGATGTAAATCCTTCTACAAAAGAGGAACTTTCACAATTAGCCAAAACCAAGAGTGCTGACTGGGGGAAAGGGTCTTACCACAGTGTCCCTGAAGCTACCTTCCCAGGTTGGATGGCCACATGTCCCAGGCTTTTTCTAGCATTCTTCATGTTTCATCTTTGTCACTCCAAAGGCAGGTACCACATGAAAGAGCAAAAATCTAATATTGAAGCCAGCTGTGTTTAGTCCTCTCTGAACACCTCTTCTTCTACCTCCCATGGGTAGTTTTCACAGACAAAATGGTTTTAGACCAAACGGGCAACCTTTCAACTTCATGGCGCATGTGACTTATTAAGAAAAATCCTCTTGTAGGCTTGTTTTGAAAAACAGCAAGGACCCAGTATGAGCTGGGGTGATGTATAAAAGAACCTCTCTTAGAAAGAGGAACTTCAAAGCAATCCTGATGTCCCAGAATTCAGTGTGTTTCTAGTAAATAGGGTCTGTTTGGGCCAGAGAATTTGAAGACTTTGGCAGAATTCAGAGATGAAGAGCTTCGGTCTAGTCCGGTGTATCTTTTTTCTTCTGAGCCAGTACATATCAACTGGACAAGGCTGATGTCACAAATGGGTTGCCCAGAGAGGGGGTACAAGAGCTCACTTTGGTTTCCTTAGGGTACTAAGCTGGTTCATGGCCAGATCTAGCAGCAGGGGTGTGACAATGGACACAAGGAGTCAGAGCTAGAAGAGGACCCCATCCGGTGCACCCTTTACAAATTAAAAAGGCAGGAGATGGCATAGAAAGGAGGGTTGAAAATATCTGGTAGGCAACTTTTAAAAACTTGAGTAGTGCAGAACAATGGCCATGGCAATAATCCATAATTGCCTGAGTTTCTTAGACATATTACACTAATTCACTTGGTTTTCCATCTGGGGTGGGAGGTGTAAGTCAAGATCTCCATCCTCATCTCCTGTTCCAGTGCCTCCTCCCTCACCAGGAACCACATCTCCCTCATAGTCCAGAGCTAATTTGCACCATTAAGGTTTTGTGCTGGTACAAACTACCTTTCATCTAGAGAAAATCCAACCAAAGCAAAGCTCATGAGTCTTTCTGCAGTGTGGGGAATTGTTCCTTGTCTCTGTCACTAGAAGCTACCACCCTGAGATCTCTAGGTCTCTAAATATCTTTGAGCAACAAGGGCATTATGGAGACTCACTACTAAATGATAAACAAAATCTCAACGTCGATCTTTAGGAATTCAGGAGCCAACTAAAACCAATCTAGGAAAAAGGTGTTGTCGTTTTGTTTTGTAAGTTATTATTAGTCATTTATTTCTACAAGCCTCAGCAACTGAGTGTGTTAAGTAGAGCAACTGCCAAGATTCAAGAGTCAGTTCAGCCTCTGACAGTGAAGACAGGACACTCAGCAATGACAAAGGAAGTTCTCACCCAAGACCAGGCATCTGTGGCAAGACTCCAGACTGTCCACAATTCAGGGGCATGCGATGGATCCTGACATTAAACTAAGTGGAAGATGAATAGTCAGAAATTAATCCTAACCCACTTTTGCCACTGACTCAGCAGACAGAGATTCATTCCCCCTTTCTGGAATGATCATTGTGCAATTTTAGCCATCTATCCACCTACCTGGAATACAGCTACCTGTGTTGACAATTCAAATACATATCTGATGAAGTTTTATATTTATATGAAAAGCATCACTTTCTACATATCTACTTCTTAGGAGAAAAGTAAGTCTCTAAGCCTCCAAGTTCTTAAGGAATAGGGCTATCCAAAAATTAGCAGTCTAAGAGGGGTATTTTGCCTCCTATGCTGGATTTTTATTTTATTTTATTTTATTTTATTTTATTTTATTTTATTTTATTGCCAGCAAAGAAAGCCTGTGTTCTAGGTCCAGTTCTGAAAACATGTAGTACCACTATATATTATACAGACTGAGCAGGTTATATTTATATGTTAAAAATTAACATATATATCAATGATTAAAGAAAAGAGTCCATGAATTTGAGGAGGTATGTGGGAGAGTTCAAAAGTAGGAAAAAGAAGAAGAAAATCATGAATATTGCAATCTCAAAAACATTTTTTTTTAAAGAATGGTATGGGGGCTGAAGAGGTAGCTCAGCAGTTAACAAAATCTGGCTGCTCTTCCAGAAGATCCAGGTTCAAGTCTTAGCACCCACATGACAGCTCACAACAGTCTGGAACTCCAGTTCCATTGAATCTGACACCTTCACATAAACATACACACAGATAAAACACCAATGCACATAAAATAAAAATAAATAAATTCATTTAAAAATTAACGGTATACTGCATAGTTCCCAAAGGACTGTTCTATGAACCACTTGATTCTAATTCAATGAATTCTTTAATATTGTACATATTTCTTGATTCTCACCCCAAACCCACAAATTAGAGTTGCCTTTGGAAAGACCTAAGAATCTGTATGTTTTTACTTTTCAGGGCAGCTCTGTCTTTCTAGACTCTCAATTCTGCCACCATTTAGGGAGTGTCTTGGTCCAAGTGAGAATGCTATAGAACAAGTATTCTCTCTCAGTGAGAAGTCAGTCTCCACACAGAGGTAAGGAAATCTCTGTACTACAGCACGGGGCCCACTAGGGCTAAAGTCGAAAGAAGAGCCAGTGTTAAACAGAAGATTATATGTGTGTGTGTGTGTGTGTGTGTGTGTGTGTGTGTGTGTATGTATATATACATATATATATATATATATTATACAACATAAACATTTCAGGTTTATGCATTTCACACTGAGATCATTAAGTCTCTTTTGGGTTCTGGCCCCAGGTTACACTTTGAACAATTTAAACAGAGTCAGGAGACTGCAAGTCTGACTACTTAAGCAAAAAGGAGATTTGCACAGAAAAGATATTATATACTGCCAAAATTATTTTAAGCACACCAGCATTGCTCTCTCTCTCTCTCTCTCTCTCTCTCTCTCTCTCTCTCTCTCTCTCTCTCTTTGAGTAATTGCTACCCAGTCTCATCTTGCCTATCTGGCTAAATCCTGTCTTTCCTTATAAGAGCACAGGGGACTTAATTATGGTTGTGACCCTGTGATTCCCTGCCCCCCCCAGCCCAAATTACTCATTAGAACAGTGATTCTCAACCTTCCTAATATTGTGACCCTTTAATATAGTTTTTCATATTGTGGTGACTCCAAACCATAAAGTTATCTTCATTGATACTTCACAACTGTAATTTCCTTAGTGTATGAATCGTGATGTAACTATTTGTGTTTTCTTTTTTTTTTTTTATTTTTTTTTTCTATTTGTGTTTTCTGATGATCTTCGGTGATCCCTGTAAGGGGTCATTCAACACCCCCCCACCATGGGGTCAGGACCCAGAGATTGAGAACCACTGCATTAGTGGTATGCCTTTGAGAATGGGTCTGATAGCTAGTTAATTCTGGTGACTAAATATTTACATACTAACATCCTATTCTAGCATTCTAAATTTTACTTATCTCCAAATGGCCTGGTTAGTACATTACGTATCTTTGGGGTACTTAGGGATAGAGCTCCTTTAATTAAATTCTACTTTGTGTGATTTAATGCTTCCTAAGCAAATCTATTAATAAATTCTTTGTAACATCAATTCTATGACACTGAGCTTCCTCTACATCAAAAGCCACCTCCATGGGCTTATATATTTGAATCCTTGGTCCCAGTTGGTAGAAATATTTTAAAACGATTATGAGGTATGGCCTTGGTGGAGAAGGTGTGGCCTTGATGGAGGAGGTGTGTCACTGGGAATAGGCTTTGAGGTTTCAAACGTCCATGCCAGACCCAGTCTTTTCTGGTTCCTGTTAGTGGGTCAGATTTAAGCTTTCAGCTACTGCTCTAGCAAGATGCTTGCCTGCCTGCCTAACTGCCTGCCTGCCTGCCTGCCTGCCACCATGCTTCCTGTCACGATGGTTGTGTTTATTTGAATAGGAATGGCCCCTATAGACTTGTATATTTAAATGTGTAGTCATAAGGGAGTAGTGTTACTTGACAGGGATTAGGTGTGGCCTTATTGGAAGAAGTATGTCACTGGAGGTGGGCTTTGGAGTTTCAGAAAAGTAAGAAAAGGATTTATGCTGGAAACGTTACTAAAACTTTCTGAGCCTTAATGTATTTATTTGCAAAATATTCATATGTTTACCCTTAGGATCTTTTGTGAGGAATAAATATAGAATATGGGGGATACTGGGTACACAGTAGCTTAAGATGGGTAGTTACCAACAGTGATAGTAACGTAGCAATGCACGAGAAACTGTTCCTGTAACTGGAGTGGGAAAAAACAACAGCAGGCAACATACGAGGATGCGGGGCAGGCACAGTGAAAAGTGCTGAAGTGTCATTGAAGCTGACAGTCAGAAAACATCATCCTTGTTGGAAAACTCAAGGAAGAGGGGATGAGGATGCAGAGGAGGCCATGTGCTTAGGTAGAATGGCATCATTGGGAAAACATAAGCCTCCTCTCTGACCTATTAATAGAACCATATGCATAGTTTTTGCTTGGTATCTTTCTTTGCCTCCATTTCCTAAGGAGTAAAGACCAAATCTACACCAGCGCATTGTTCAGGGAAAACAGTAAAAAGCAAAAACAACAACAACAGCAACAACAAAAGTCAACCTGGCTATGTGACAAATTGCTAAGCTTGTTTTTGTAGAACAAATTGATACAAGGGAGACGGGGAGGGAACCAGAATGAGAAAGCAGTACTACATGAATGCAATCTTTGGGGAAGGTAGTGGAAAAAAGCTCTTCAGGATTTTTTCACAAATTCAGGAGCTCTAGAGAAGAGGGTGTTTCTGTGGATTGCATCCTGTAAAACTCTCAACTGTTAGTGGATCTAGGGGAAAGAAGAGACCACTGTCTGTGCTGTGATTCATAAGAGGCAGTCCTTTATGATGGGAAACTGTCCTAAATGCTGTCAGGCAGCTAAAGTCAGCAGGAAGTGCAACACTTGGGTACATAGTCCAGCCCTTACAAGGATTCCTTCATTATCGTATGTAGACAACAGGAGCTGAATATGCAGAAAGGGTGCTAGGGCGACCAGGTAACCCAGTTGAAACCTCCGGAGAGGCTGTCCAGGTCAAACCAGCCCAACCTCAGCCTACTCAAAGTGCTTAGCAAATCTGACCCAACTGTAGAATTCCCTCGTCCATTTTCCACACAAATACCTTCCTTTCCCCACCTGGTCAGCACCTGCCTCCCACCCAGAGTGTGTTAGCCATTCTAGGAGATACATTGAATATAGTGGTGCTGTTGCATTGCAACCTCAACTTGCCCAGCCCTAGTTTCCTTCTTCTTGCCCATCACTCCTAACTCTGCTTCACTTACCAGTTAATGTAGCTAATCCCATGATGGCTGTAGTTGTACATCTGTAGTTTGGAACACTGAGGCAGGAAGACCATTAGATGGCAGCCAGCCTGGACTATATAGTGAGACTGTCTCAAAAAAATAACAAAATAATATTGCCATCCTATCAACCCAAGGAGACTAGGTGATGTGTCTCCCCAACAATCCATGGTTCCCAAAAACATAATTCTGGCCAGTCAAATTTTCAGAAGCCAGGATGAGAAGCTACTAAAGATTTTCACTTAATTGAAGATTCAATTAAGACCTGACATTAATTAATTAATTCATTATAGATGTGAGAAACCAAGGCAAAAAAAAAAAAACAACAAAAAACAAAGCGAGACAAGTTCAATCTGGAATGGAAAAGGAAAGAGTTAAGGATACAAGAATCCATTGTTTGCAACTGAACCTCATACACCTTGTTTGAGACAGTCAGGATTATTCCAGGTCTTAGGCACTGAGCAGCAGAGGCCTTGTTCATTTCCTGTAGAGTACCTCCTAACAGAACAGCTCAAAACCTCATGACAGAAAGTTGGAGGTAGAGACACACAAATTCCTGAAACATTTCGTATTTAAAAAGAAAAGAAGAAATGACTGTGAAGGATAAAGGAAATTGGAATTGAAAAGAAGATTAAATGCTTGTCCAGTGCTTGCCAAATGATTATTCTAACTCTGGGCAGCACTGTCTCTATGTTAGAGTCTAAGATAGCTGAGGCTTGCTCTCATAATGTGTGCCTAATTCCTGGCTGGTCCAAGAGTCAGACACGTGCACATCTGATGCTGAAACGTGGGCTTGTTCCCACAGCAGAGCAGATGCCGCCACGTAACAGAGAGCAGTAACAAAACTGTGCCATTCATCAAAACAAACAGTATATGGGACCCGTGTCAAAATAATCTGGGACTGTGGTAGGTAGTGAAATGAGTCAGGGGACAGACAAACCAAGACTGCACAGGTGTTCACAAAGGTTGAGGCTGGAGAAATGCTGAGCCCAGGGTTCCATGATCAACTTCTCTATATGTGTTCTGCCTGTAATTTCTCATACGACAAAGCACACTCTTTCAATGTGCCCATCTGAACAATCAAAGAAGCACATCTCATCTGCTAATTTTCCCAGTCACGCACAGATGTTCTTGGCTTCTGCAATTTTGGCTATTGTCTTAATTAAGGTCACTATCACTGCGTTGAAACACCATGGCCAAAAAGCCACTTGGAGAGGAGAGGGTTTGTTTCACTCAAAGTTCTATGTAATAGTTCATCATCAAAAGCAGTACGGGCAGGAACTCAAGCAGGGCAGGATCCTGGATGCAGGAGCTGATGCAGACGCCATGGAAGGTGCTGCTTGCTCAGCCTGCTTTCTTATAGAATCCAGGACCACCTGCCCAGGGGTCACGCCACCAACAATGGGCTGGGCCCTCCTACATCAGTCACTAAGAAAATGCCTCCCCTGATCTTATGGAGGTGTTTTCTCAACTGAGTTTCCCTGCTTTCCGTTAACTCTAGCCTGTGTCAGGTTGATATAAAACTAGCCAGCACAGTTCTCAAACTGGCTATTTAGCAAAGAATTCTTACATTTTTCTAGGAATTGGCTTTAGTGTTGGGTGAACACATATTTTAGACCTAGTTTCATCAAAGAGAGCATAGCACCCGGCTGTCAGGGACCTAAAGTGCTGAGCCATCAGTGATTTAAAGCACTCGGTGGTCAGTGATCTTGCTGTGCCTTGGGGCATTTAGTGACAGACAGCTATCACACGCCAGCCAATGCACAGGCTATTTCCAATACAACAGATTGAATCTCTTTAATTTTCATTTTATTGGTGACAAATTGAAGCTCAGAGGAGTTAATAAACTTGACCATAGCACAGTGACTTTTAATCCATTTGCCAACTCCATCAGCTCCTCATCATTTACTTTCTGGAAGAGAGACAAAGCACCAAGTGCAGCTACCTGGAAAATGTCAACTAGTGCTCTGCATCTCTGACTATGCTCTGGGTTTCTTGGTACTGTCCTGATTCATATGGCTTAGGTTTCTGCGTTTGACCAAGGTAGAAAGGATTAATCATCAAGATGCGTTAACTTGTGTTCCCTTCCTCTGAGCTACCACATAAATCCTAACCTGCTATTGTGCTGATTGCCTCTTACCTACACTGCAATATGACTGTTCCTTCAAAGTAATCCTCATACAACAATCAGTGATTTTTGTCATGCGCCTTGGAGGGGAGATGCCTTCCTGGAAACTGCTGTTTCAAATTGTAGAAAATGGGCCAAGATGATTTTCTCCCTCTCTGAAGTCACAATAGTTATCCTGGTAACCCAAAGTACAAAGTATAGGAGGTGTGTTGGGGTCTCCAAGGAACCTAAAGACAAAGGAGCCAGGGAAAATTCAGAATCAGGCCCAGTAAGAAGTTTCTAAACAATCACGTGAACAGGCTACTGGTGCTGGCAGCCTTGTAAGCGGGCAAGTCGCCCAGTTCATGACTAGTCACAAAATACGTTCCAATCAGGAAGGCCTGAAAACGAGAGGTCCCAGGAGGTTCTGAATAACTGCACAGCCTAAAGCAAATCTAATATCTCATCCCACTGTTGAGATCGGCAGTCACGGCTCCTGGTGCAGGAAAGTTCCTTGTTCTGTGAAGTGTTTTGAACAACTCAGTAGGCGGTATTATATAGAAAGTTCTATTTTACAACAAAT
This sequence comes from Microtus ochrogaster, assembly GCF_000317375.1. Lineage (NCBI taxonomy): Eukaryota > Metazoa > Chordata > Mammalia > Rodentia > Cricetidae > Microtus > Microtus ochrogaster. The sequence continues at coordinate 518,022 of NW_004949135.1, read as the reverse complement.
TCCCCCCAGAAATGGCTAAACTATTTCCCATGGTGACTAATGTTGCCCACCGCATATCAATTCCCCCATGGTAGGTTAACCACTGTGGCGACACAGCTGTGTACAAGTTCTGTGGCTTCTACACCCTTCACCCAAACAGAGCCCAGTGGGGGTACTCAGTTCAATTTGTGTTCTTCACAGTTGGAGTCTGGTCTGTTGATCAGTGATGAACACTACCTACACTTGGTCTCTCTTCATTTACATAAGTTACAGTAGCCTCAAATCCTCCCCCTCAGAGGCTGTATTTTTCAAGCCTTGCTGACTGGCTCATATTTGGGGGTCAGTTATGAACTGGCCAGTGTATCTCAGCCTCCTCAAATAAATCAAGAATAGGTAAGAATTGAACTTCAAGGGCGGGAATATCCAGTAAAATGCTGGGATCATTTTCTTCATATAAGTGAAATATAAGTGGGAGATTCTCTCCATGAAACAAATCTTCTGTCTTTGCTAAATGAGAATAAACCAGGCCTGGAGAAGATAGAACTACTTCTTAAAACAGTCAATACTGAAGAAACTGGGACCTGAACATCGGATGGTGGTCAAGTGTAAAAACCACAACAAAAGATGACAGGAACTCGGTGGTCATTGCTAAATGGTATCCTCAGTTTCTTAGCATCTCCATCACTTAGCCTGTGACTTTGGTAAGCCCTTGTGTCTGTCTGTCTGCACTTACAGGACACCCCAATGACTTCCATTCACTTTGGGCCACTTAAATTTGGTCTCTTCACCCCAGCTTTGGCTTCAGTTATACACAATAATACTGAAATCTACATTGCCTCCAGATAGTTAAAATATAGAAGGCATCATTTTGAACTTTGGACATTTTCAGAGAATTTTTTTCTTTCAGATATTTTTTGATGAAATACATTTTGCTACTGTTAAATAAGTAGAGCATTCTGTGGAAAAGGTTAAATTTCTTGAAGATTTATACCTCAGTTAATGGTTCAACTATATCTGTGCGTATGTGTGTGAAGACATGTATATGTGTGTGGTGTGTGTACAGTGTGTGTGAATGGTATGTGTATGTAGTGTTCAGGTTGTTTATATGTGTATGTGGTATGTGTATGCAATGTGGTGTGGATGTGGATGTGTGTGTGTCTGTGTGTGTCTGAGTGTCTGTCTGTCTCTGTGTGTGTGTGTGTCTGTGTGTATGTGTATGTGTCAGTGCGTGTAAGGTCAGAGATTTGCTGGAGTCAGTTCTTCCACATAAGTTCCCAGGATCACACTTAGGTCATCAAGTTTGGCCACAAGTGCCTTTTCCCACACAACTATCTGGTCTACCAAATGTTGTGTCTTACCAAATACAAAATTAGTAATTCTATATAAATTAGTAATTCTATATAAAGAACCATTCAAAAGCACCTGGTCTTTGACTATACGTGGTCTGGGGTTGTGTGGGGGGTTTTTTGGTTTTGTTTTTTAGTTAGTATTTTTTGTTCTTTCTTGGTATAAATGGAAAATGGTTGGAGGAACACATAATGTATTTTATCGGAGACTGCTGGCGCAGCTGCAGCTGGGCTCACTGAAGCCTGGCTAATACAGCAGTCCTGCGTGGTCTGCCCAGAAGCGCTGACTGTCACCGGGCAGGAACTGTGTCCACACTCCCTCTGCAGTGTTGCTAGGGACAATAGGCAGAGCACTATGATAAATGAGAATAGCATTGAAACTCTAGTCCAAGGTATAAAACGTCTATGGGGTTTCCCCCAATAGAGAATCCAGGTTTAATTACAGAAAAAAAATCAGAAACCAGCAGGTGAACATGAGATTCATACCACTGGACTCCTAAATCATTATAACTCAACCCTTCACCCATTTCCTAGCAATATTCAAGGATTCTAGCTGGAGATGAAAAATTACTTAAGGTTATAATCCAAAACCCCAAGGAGGCCAACGTCTACTGCATTAATGTATTACAAATCTTGAATTTAGGGGCTGAAGCAATGATTCAGTGGTTAAGAGCCCTGGCCACTCATTCAAAGGAGTGGGTTCAATTCCCAGCATCCAAATGGCAGTTCCACAGTTGCCTGTGACTCCAGTTCCAGCCCATCTGGCATCCTCACATAGACATACATCCAGGTAAAACCCCAATGTACAAAAAATAAATAATCGTTTTTAAAAACAATTTTGAAATCAAATTTTAACATATTTTCTGAATTACAAAAAAAAACCTCTGAGAAAATAAAAACTAAATTTCACACAGAAAGACAACATAAGTGACTAAGTAGAAGAAAATTTATGGGGGAAACTACATACAAATTAATGCTATCAATAAATATATGTATTTTATTATATATATGTATATATATACATATATATGTGTATATATATATATAGTGCTCCAATTTACCTGGCATTACTCTCACAGCTAGCTATTAAAATAGGCTTCATATTGCTCAGCACAGTAGCACATCCTATAAACCCAAGCCCTTGGGAAGAGTCAAGAAGGGTCAAGAAGTGGAGGCTAGTCTGTGTTTCATGGCAAGAAAAGTCTAAGATACATGTGAACAGTCTTTTAGTATCAGAAAATAATGAAGTGCTTAGAAACAAAAGGATGGAAGCAAGTTAAAAGAAACGAAAATACCAGGAGACTTTGTCCAGTGCTGGCTTATGCCTTCATCCCAGACATTAAGAAGCAGAGGCAGGCAGATCTCTGTGAATTTGAAGCCAGCCTGGTCTACAGAGCTAGTTCCAGGAAAGCTGGGTCTACATTAAGAAACCCTGTCTTGAAAAACAGCAGCAACTGCAACAAGAAACAGGAATCAGTCCGAAAGAGCTGCCAATGACCAAGCCTCTAAGCAATTTAAGCAAGAAAATAAACAATGGCCTACAGGACTATTAGCCAAAGTACAATAGAAACATACATAAGTCCACACTAACATAAATAAAGAAATACAGAATTAAATAGAGATCTATCTTCCTTATGAAGAAATCATAAATTATATATACCACAATATATATATATTCCACCTTAGGAATTAGACCTTACCTTTCCCTCTACTTTGTTCAGGAATGAGTTAAACTTAGTGACTCACTTTCAAGGAACACAACAGGGAACTGAAAAGAAGTGATTTTACACTGGAGCACACAGCCTGGCAAATGCTAACTCAACTGAATGACAAGGTTACTATCAGTGACAGTACATGACTGCAGAGTTCTCTGTCATCTGAGATAACAAGAAGTTTGTTCCAATTTTGTGGGTTTTCCCCAAAATCCCACAACCATAGTCTGTTCATGAGAAAACATCAGACAAACCGAGACTGTGAGATTCTACAGGATATCTAGTCAGCCCTGATCAAGACTGTCACAAGGTAAGAATCAACAGATTTTTATGAGATCGGCACAGGCTGCAGGAGATTGGAAGATACGGAGTTGACAACAACATACCTATGTTAATTTCTTTGTATTTGTACTAGACTTCAGTAATATAAGATGTTGGCACTGGGGTACCTGGCATACAGCAACTTCCTGCACTATCTCTGTAAATTTTCTGTAAATCTAAGCTTGTTCCAAAATTAAACTAAGAAATCATTATATTCAAAAAATAGACCATCTATGCAAAATATGTAACAGAGCAACTGTGCGCTGAAAAGAAACTAGATGTAAGATCATAACAACTTTTTAAAAGTTTTCTGATAGGATTGTTATTCTCTAACTTCCTTTTATTTTTGTCTGTGTGTGTATGTTTGTGTGTGTGTCTGTGTGTGTGTGTGTGTGTTATGTAAGTGTGTAAGCATGTGGAGGCCAGAGGATGGATTCTGGCGTCAGTATTCTCCTGCCATTTTGTTGAGGACGGGTAGCTCTTGTCTCTGCCACATCGTGTAGTCTAAGTGAGCTGGCTAACAAGAATCCAGGAGATTGCCTGCCTCTGACTCCCATCTCCCTGTGGGTGGTCTGGGATGACAGACACATCCCACCACATCTGACATTTTCTCATGGGTTTGCAGGAAATGAATTAAGGCTGTCGGGCTTGCACTCTTATGCACTAAAGCACCTCACCAGGCCCTGTGCTTAGTTCCTCTTAAGGAACTTTACAAGGAGCACAGAACTCCGCAAGGGTTCATCTGTACATGCTTACTGGCTGTGTCACATGCCAAGAATTGTTCCAGGCACTATGGATGCCCTGGAAAACAAGATAGGGTTCCTGTCTCCAAAAACCTTCAAATAGGGTTGGAGAAAGACACAGAAGCACAAAATAACACAGAGATTAATGTATGCTATGTAAGAAGTCATTTGAAGATCACAGGTATGTACCTAAGAAACAAATCCATGTGTGATAGAGACAGTCCCAGCGGGAAAGAGTTCCCAAGGGCTCCAAAGTGTCTTATGGCTTTCCAGTACCTCCGTGAAGGACCAACCACTGTCTAACAGTGTCAAATCCATTTGAGGAACATGGCGCTAATCCTGTGAGTCCTCTGAATAGCCTTCAGAACTTTCCACTACTCTTAGGATCAAGCTAAATTGCTTACATGCATGCTAGCTAATTTTATGTCACTTTTCTAGGCTACAGCACCGAGTTACTTAATCAGATACTAATCTGGATCACTCTCTCTTCTGTTCCTCCTTGACAACTATTCATCCCTTGGCTCTTAGCTTGGCTGAAGCTTCCGCAGGGAACCTTCTCGGGCTTCCAGCCCTACCTCACTCAGAATTACCTTTCAAGCTACCTCACAACTCCCCTGCATAGTTGGACTTCCCAGCATGGAAGTCCCATGAAGGCAAGAACCACGTCTTGTTTGGTTCATTTGTTTCTAATTCTATTCCTTGGCATAGTGCTTGAAGCACGGAAGTCTCTCAATGAGTGCGTGTTTAATGAATGTCAGCGAGAAGAGATGAGACTAGAAAAGAGCTCGTCTGAACAGCCACAGCTTCTGAAGTTCTTGCCAGACAGAATTCAGTGACCCAGTCCTTTTGATGACTCATCAAGTTGAAACTCAAGGTTTAAAAAGGGGAACCTGGAGAGGCAGTCAAAGCAAGCAGAGAGGAGGGGTTGTATTTACTGGAGACAGAAATGTCCCTGCAGATGGGCTGGAGGCGGTCAGTGTGGCTACAGCCTCGTGTTGACACTGACTTCAAAAATACCACCTGTCTCTTACCCCAAACTGGGCTTTATGTAATAACATTTCCCACATATTGTAGCTGCCAAGTGTTGAAACTCCCTGAAGTACCTTTCTGAGGTATTACACACCAATGCTAGCCTACTAAAATGGGGAAAATGACACAAATTCTTACCCCATGTGTTTATTTTTCCTGTTAATTTTCTACTTATTCTTTGAGAACCTCATCCATGTATACAGTACATTTCAATCATATTCACCTGCCCTCCATATCCCCCTCCCAGCTTACATTCTTCTTTTCTATAGCTCACTGAGACCGATTAGTGCTGCCTACATATTTATATTTATAGGGGCATCCACAGGAGCATGGTCAACCTACCAGGGAACACTTCCCTGAAGAAAACTCCTTACACCTCCCTACCTCAGCAGCCATCAACCACGAATAACTTTTCAGTTAGGGGTGGGGCTCCCAGGCCCCTTTCCAGCCATGCTGGAACATTGACTGCCTTAATCTTACGTAGATGTCGTGCAGGCGACCACAGCTGCTGGAAGTTCATGAGTCATGGCCAGAAGGTGCTGGTCCGCTCCAGTCCTTCTGGCCTCTGGCTCTTACCGTCTTCCTTCTCCTTCTCCAGGATGTTCCCTGACCTTCACCGCGTAAGGGGCTGTGGTAGAAATGGCCTTTGTGTGATGTGGGAGTGTAGCTGAACACTCTGTAGAAACTTATCCTCTACCCTTGGACAGGCTGTGAATTTCAGCATTAACCATCCCCTATTGAACAAGGTTCTTCTTTGTTGGGGTCCAAGAGCTACATTGATCAGTGAGTATAGGGAGATATATTTAGAAGGCAGTTTGACACAATGTCCAATTAGTAAAATCGTAGTAGGCTCTCCCTTTGGCCTCTGAGCTCCCCAGACATGATTTTTGGCCATATTTACAGATCACATGTGTTTTCTTTTGTGGAGTGGACCTTAAATTCAAACAAAAGCAGTTGGTTGCCCTGTAACATGCTACTATTGCACCCATGGGCTTATCTTATCAGGTTAATCATTATTGTAACTGCAGAAGACTTATTGGATATGTCTATTGATATATTCAACAGAGAATGACTAGAAGAGAAGCCATTCAGCACTGAGGAAATGTTTACAATCCTCTGACAATAAAAACTGTAACACATCTAGGTGTGTGGGAGAGAGAAGCAGACACAACTTGCTTGCTTCATCGGCAGCTGGAGCAGCAGACTGAGTATCAAGGGAACAGGAAAAGAAATTGCAAAGAAACTGGGAACTCCTGAGCAAGGGGTTAGGACAGTTAAGAGACACAACAAAAAATAGGAAATGCAATTTGTTTAAGAGAGGGGGAGAGATGCTCAAAGGGAATCCATGAGCATTGAGATAATACTATCCAAACATTAGCTAACGTGAGCCAGCAAGTTGCTGGAGACCTTGGGTTATACTTTAGGAAGGAAACTAGGCTTCAGGAAGAAGATTGGAGATCATCAGCCTAGGGGGATACCTGAAGCCATGACTACATCCTGTGTGGTTCCATGTTACGTCCTACCTAATCTTTAGGTTCGTTGTGATTTCAGGATGATTTTTTAAAAAATATTCTAAATCCTTTTTCTGTATAGTTGACCTGTGTAGTTAATAATATCATGACTCATCCATTTTATTGATAGCACAGTCATTAAAATGAGCAGAAATTGTTAGCATTATGTATTTTTATTTAGGTTCTCACTATATTGTTAAGCATTAACCCCATTCACTTCAACTGACAAGACTGCCACAGAATTATAGAACCATTTTTAGTGTTTTTAGACATCCGCTAGGTCAGTGGTTCTCAACACTGGGTCACAACCCCTTTGTGGGGTGGGTTCAAACGACCCTTTCACCAGGGTTACCTAAGACCATTTGAAAACACAGATATTTACATTACAATACATAACAGTAGCAAAATTACATTTATTAAGCAGCAATGAAATACTTGTATGGTTAGAGGTCTCCAAAGAACTGTATTAAATAAAGAGTTGCAGCATTAGGAAGTCCGAGAACCACTGATCTAAGTGGATCACCATCCCTACTCCTGGACACCTAAATGAATTTTCAAAACACCAATACTTTGGTAGCGCCAAAAGAACCAAAGAATGTGCAGCTGGAGATATCATCTGTGCGTCTAATTTTGACCAACATAACTCCCTAGAGTCTCTGGCGGTAGAAAGAGAAAGAGAGAAGGGACGACAAGGAAGTTTGAACGTGGCTTATGAGACATGCCAGACAAAATATGCCATCGCAGCTGGGGCCAGGGGAGGCACAAAGCATACAGCTGTCCCAAATGAGATTTAAAATCAAGCTGGGGCCAGAGGCAGAGTGAAATACAGTGACCTGAAAACAGAATGAGATAAGGAAGCGAGGAAAGTATGGAGAAACACTGGTGGATTCTGCTCAGAAAGTGACGCCAAGCTAAAAACCAAGTGTGGAACTGGGGAGGGTCGCTCCAAGTAAACCATGACTTAGCAAGCACCGTTTCGTCTGTTGCAGAAAGAAATACTTCTGAAGAGTGATGGTCCGGAAGAGTGACAGGGGGTGCTGGCTGATGAGGAGAGCACCCTGTGACCCCACCCTAGCACGACCCGGCCTGACTTCCATCAGGGACACACTGTGATGATCACCAGGGCCTTTTCCAGAAGGTAGCAAAACTGGCTTCCCCTGGCCTCCATACTATCTGCCATATCCCATGCTCTGCCTTCCTTCCTCTTGACCACCCACCCATAAGGGATTGCACAGGTTCCCTCCCTCAGCTGGCTTCTTATGGGAACATCTCTGGGCTCCCAGGCCTGCCACAGCCTCTCTCCCCTGGCATCTCATGGGCTGCTTTGGCTTCAGCACTTTCCACATGTCAATGACTGTCAAATGTTTACTCTCTCGCCTCATCTGAGCTCAGGTGTACATGGCAATTGTATCACCTCTTGGGTGGTTTACAAACCCAACTTACCTAAAATTGAACTCTAATTTTCTCCTGCGGATGCATGCCTCTAATATTTCCTATCAATGAATTTACCTCCATCCAGTCTTGTGTTCTCTTTTCCTCTATGCCAAACAGTGGCTGGCCATCCTTAGGTACCAGTTTGAACATTATTTCTTTGATCTGTCTTTAAGCCACCCAATATTGGTTAGCTGCCCTTCCACAGTATACTCCTCCAAGTACCCGGGATTCCCCACACATCAAATCACACCCTACTTCTTATTTACATATTTTCATCGTCCCCTGGACCTTGAACTCCATAATAGAAAACATATCTGCTTTATGAGTACATGTATTTCTAAAACCCCAGCCTAGTACTGTTCTATATTCAATAAATGACTAATAATAGTGCATTGTAAGTCTGTCTCAGCAGCAGAACTCATCAAATCTATGTCAATGACATCTCCTTAGAGAATTAAAAAGACTTCCAAAAGTCCTTCATCTTAGAGCAGTGGTTCTCAGCCTTCCTAATACTGTGACCCTCAAATACAGCTCTTTATGTTGAGCTGACCCCCAAACATACTATTATTTCATTGCTCCTTCATAACTGTAATTTTGTTATGAATCATGATGTAAATATCTGTGTTTTCTGATGTGTTGTAGGTGACTCCTGTGAAAGGGCCATTTGACCACAAAGTGGTTGCCCCCCATAGGTTGAGAACCACTGTCTTAGAAGACGCTGAGAGCTGCAGTATATCCAGGAATATTCGTTTCCTAAGGAATGGCCAACCAGAGCCTTTCCCTAAATGCAAAGCTCCCATTTCACACACAAAGTAATCAATCTCATTACTCCCAACAAGGAGCATCAAGAATGAAGGAGTTTTGACAGGAGAGGTGGCTCAGAGGTTCGCAACACCTCTTCCTGCTCTTGCAGATGACCTGGGTTCCGTTCCTAACATCCACACCATGGCTGACAATGGTCTGTAACTCTAGTCCCAGGGATCTGAAGCCCTCTTCCTACCTCTGGGAACACCGAGGACCTGGAGCACATCAAGCATGAAGGTTAACACGCACACACATAAAAAAAAAAAAATCTTTAAGGAAAATGAACTAATGAGTTTTTCTTTTGGTTTCTAAGTATGTGGGGAAGCAGGATAGAGAATTTTAACGTGAAATATTCATGAAATAAACCATATTGGACTCTTCCCTGAATCAGTATTTTCAAAACTCGAGCACAAATGGGAATCATCTGTAGGGCTTGTGGAAGCACAGACGTCTAGACCTGACCCCAGGGCTTCTGACTCAGTCCGTCTGGGACAAGGCTGCAGAATTCGCATTTCTAACAAGCTTCCAGGTGCTGCTGCTGACACTGTTGATCAAGGCATCAGAACCATGAGAACCGCTGCATCGAACATCTGAGTCATCCTTACTCAAGCAAACATAAAGTGTGCTGGAGTAGGGGCAGTTCTCTGAAGCCTGGACAGGAAGGGCTCGCCACTGAGCAGCAAATTCATATCCGGGGAGCTTGCACATGGATCAAAGTCCCTCTGAGAAGCAAGAAGACAGCACATTGGAAACCAGTCCCTTGTGTGGAGGCTGATTACTACCAGAGCAACTCTGATTAAGTAAGGCAGCTGGGCATGAAATGGACGCTGCGGCGGGCTTCTTGACAGGCGAGGAAGAAACACCCACCACACAAGGATTCTTCTCAGATCACGCTTTACTGGAGTGCATTTGGTTGAAGGAGAGCACATGAAGCCAAGAGGGGCAGAAAATGAGAGATCAGAAGAGAGAGAGAGAGAGAGAGAGAGAGAGAGAGAGAGAGAGAGAGAGGAGAGGGACGAGAGATGCAAGAGACGAGAGAGGCGCTAGAGACCCGGGGGTACAATGGCGGCTGCTTATATAGGGAATTGGAACACAGGTCACCCTGTGATTGGCTGCCATCATCAGCTGACACCAGACTGCATCGAGATAGGCCCAGGGACCCTTATCCACAGTGCATGCGGGAAGCGGGGGACACACAGCTCTCAAAGGCATAGCCAAATATGGGGTTGTTTATAACCAACAAGACAGGATGTGGCGCCATCTTGTAATGGCGATCCTGTCCGGCTCACTACAGGACGCCATGGGCCTCGGGGTACAAGTCCTAACTAGCATCTTCATTCTTCCACTAATAGTTCATTCTCCCTTTGGGCACTGGGCTCCTACCTCTACCCCTTAGATTCCAGTGACTCCACCCTCTGAAGACCGAGGAGCATCCCAAACTTAGATCTGCTCAATATGCATGAGCCACACTCACACTCAGCCCACGATTGGTGCAGAACTGGCATGTGATGTAAGTTAACCCAATGAGAATTAGTCCTAGATGCTATTCAGCCTGATGAGACTAGAATCATTCCTTTTCTCTGCGGTTGCCAAGGCAAAGATATTAAAACTGGGGGTTTAGCAGAGAGAGAGAGAGAGAGAGAGAGAGAGAGAGAGAGAGAGAGAGAGAGAGCAATACATGGAGAAATTGCCATAAAATGATAGAGACAATGCTAGCAGATTACCTGTTGTAAGCAGGATCTTTGAAGTTAGGATTCTAACCTTGAGATGGATCTTTGTCCCTTACTTCTGAAAATCTTGACCAAAATAAAAGAGAATTCTGCCAGCCAAAGAATTCATGGCTCTAGTGTAAGATGATTAAGTAAGGAACTGTTCTGGAAGATTCTCTCCAGAAGGACAAATCTTATAGGTACACTGCAATTCCAGTAATTAACTTTTTTGCTATGTCATTTGTTTATGATAACACTTTGTGCTGTGCCTCTCCCCCATTGCTTGCCTTCTTTCCCTTTTGTGTAAGTTCCCTGAGGGGAAGAACTGTCCTCTTTGTAACAGTTCCTTCCCTACCCCCAGGAATGCACAGTAGTAGCTAGCTCGAGTGACTATGTGCAAAATGCAGGCTTTCATTTTAATTATCAGAAATCAGTTTTAAAAGAAAGACACAGGGAACTGAGCACATAGGAACTAGCACTAAGCCAGTAGCCACCCTCAGAGTCAAGTAAACCATTCCGCTCTAGAATGAGTGCTCCTAACCAGATCCCAACTCCCACAAGAAGGTTTGCCATTTCTCTTTTCTTTGAGAAATCATTACAAGGCAGGGGATACCAGCGAATGACGGCTGAGGTGATGACTCCCACAGCAGTCAGTTTCCTCTTCCCCAAACCAATTTCCAGAAACTCTGCCACATCATGCAGCAAGAACCCCCTAGTTCCAACTCAAAGGACAGTCCAGCAGTCTTGGGCACAGCCAAGAACAGCCATCCTTTGATGGCTTTCAGTGATAAAGTGCTTCCTGCCAGAGCACTCCCAAATGCTGAACTCACTGAAGACAGTTGCTACTTTGGAAACAAAACCCAGCAAGGATTTGTAAGTGGTATCTAATGCCAGTGTATCACTCAGATCTTTGTCCTGTTGCCTCAAGAGTCTATTGGCCTCCTGAGGGACAGCTGTAGCCACTGAATGCACATCTCATGAGTAGACCTAGAAAGTCCACCTTTCTGACATCAAGGGACCTGCCCTAGACAAAAAACCAAAACCAGCTGCCTTGCACAAGCCTTGTGGATTTCATAAGATTAGCAGCTTTCCTCACAGTCTGTCTTGAAGACTTTCTTTCCAGTGGTTCATGTGCTAGCTCACGGGATAGGCCGAGAAGTTCACTAAAACAAAAACATAAGCTCAAACATCCAAGACAGCTGGTGGAAACTCTGAGCCTGCCGAGGAGCTGACTTATCTAGCTGGGTCAAAACAAGTGTGAGCGTTTCAAACAGGCCCAAGGTCAGAAACAAAATTGGGTGTTTATTGAGTGCTGTCCCTCTTGATTTCTTTCCTCTCTTCCTGGACATGAACTGATTGCCTCCTCAGCTTTATCTTGACAAGGAATAAAGTCACAAATAATAGAAAATTGGTTTTCTGTGAAATTCCTTATAAACTAAGTTTGCTTTCCTAAATAAAAAAAAGGTCACATATGTGCTTCATAGGACATTTAGAAAAATGACAGATCATAAGATAAATCACCTCTAACCTCAGCATTGTTGTTCATTAACTCCATTTTCACACACACACACACACACACACACACACACACACACATATTTGAAGCCTATTAGATGTAGGTCTAGAGAAGTAGATGCCTAGGCAAATATGTCTCTATTAAAATGATGATTGATTTTTATTTCATTGTCCACCTAATACATTGTTATAACCATTTCCCCACATCAATATACTCAACACTTTTATGTCTATATAAGATTATACTATATGGACACTAAAAACACTTAGCGACTTCCAACTGTAAACATTATGGGAATTTCTAACTTTGTACTATTATCAACAAACTTTGTGATGATTCCTTTGATAAAGGGAGTTTTCTTCCACACACTTCTGGCTAGTTAGGTAGCAACTGAAGGGCCACAGATTTTCTAGTTTTATAGAAGTTGCTTTCCATCAACTTAATGGTTTCTTCAATTCGCAATACAGAAACACTAACATAACAATTTAAAATGTATGACAATAAATAGTCTAATAAAAATAAGTGCATATGAAAAATGAATAATCTATTTGGAAAGGAGAAAATATAAAAATAAAGAGAAATTATGTGTTGAGGTTTTAAGATTGATGAACTTGGATACATAAAACTTTATCTTCCAGGAAATTCTTAAACTTAGATCATTTGTAGCAGGATTTATAATTATAGCGGGCTAGTTAAAATATTTCTATTCTTTCCCAGTTTCTAATTTTAAAAATGAAACATTCCAAGAAGACTCTTAAAAGACATTATTATCTTTCATTCTAGATTTACTGCCCCATCAGAAAACAATTGCTTCTGAACTGGCATGAAGCATCTAGCGCCTCACTGTTCCCTGGTGAATCATCCCCCCAGATAATTCTGGAATATGGATGATAGGGAAGCTTGCCTCCTGCCAAAAACTTGGGAAGTGCTGGTAAAATTTAGAAAAATCTTTATCAGGAAGGTCCCCGATAATTTTCTAGAGCGTCTCTTAGTAGTTACTGCACTCCGTGACCTCTGCAGAAAGTGTAAGCAAGCCCATGCGTCCACGCAGCCAGGCCAGTCTCCCTTGCCGGTCTCATTCTCCTCATCACCACGGAGCGAATTGGAAACAGTTGGGCAAGCTCCGCTAATCGACAGCTGCTTGCAATTAGACGAAGCATTTAAACCCATTCTTTAACTGCCTTCCCAACTGCCCAGCCCCTCTGCATGAGCAATATACCGTGACAATTTGCCAGAATGTTTGACTTATCTCCATCTCTAGTGGTTTCTATACCTTCCTTATTTTCTCCAATCTTCCCACACAGTGTCTGACTCCTCCAGTTCCTCTTGTTAAATTAGAGGAATACAAAAAAGGGATTAGTTGAAACCAGGTTGAGCTGCTTTGGGCTAAGATGGAAAATTCTACCCAGGCGATTATTAGAGGCAGAAATATCTTGATGTTTCTCAAAGAGATGTCAGAGGAATGCCCTTTTCTCTTCTTTCTTCTTCAGTTTTAAAAGAACAAACTGGAAGTTTCCCAATAATTTTCTTGTAGGATGATAAAGCAAAACAAGAGGGACTGAGCTTTTGTCAACTACTTCCAGTTTCCCTGGCTTAAAAACAGTCCCTTTAGCGCAGCAAGAAAATGGCTGGAGCAGTCTTCAGTGTTTCCTTCACCAGCGAAGAAAGTGAGTATCAAACATCTAGTCACAATCCCACAAAAAGTGGATGAGCATGAACTGAGCACACCTCTGTGGTTCTCAGTCTAGATCACTTCCTGGATGCCTGTTCCCTTCTCTAGAGGAAAAAAAAGTCTTTCTTCCTCTCTAGACAACTACACATAAGCCAATGGAGGAAAGCCTTCCTCTGTGGCCTCCCCTTCCTGTGAAGAAGCCTGCAGACCCTCAGCCCTTCCCATCAGAGGATTCAGGGTAAAAATGATGAAAAGGAGAAAAGATAAGTTCTCCTTTACAGCTGTTCCCCACTATCTCATCTTATCTCACCTACGGAAGATGCTTCTTGCACATAACCATCTCTGCTGTTCTTCTGTATTGTACCCCACGAAATCAGTCACTGCACAAGGGACACACAGGGAGGAGAAAAGGAAAACAGTTGGGGGGGTGAGGTGGATGGAAGGAAGCAATAATGACTTCTACAAATTGAAGCAGAAGGAGCTGAGAGAGGAACACACACACACACACTCCTAACTCAATGACTCTCTTCATAGATTTGGGAGTATATGTAATTATTTTATATACAATTATTTCATATGAAGAAAGACCAGGGAGAAGAGAGGGAGGCAGCAAACATGAGCAAAGAACAATTACATATGCATGATAGCATCGTAGTGAAAAATAAACATTTTAGAATGAAATTCCTGCCAATGATCCTCCTATTATTTTAATCTGAAATGCCCCTCCTCCCATCATTTCTCTAAATCCTAATGATTCCTTAATACTCATCTCTTTTTATGTGCTTGTCCCGTCCCCCACTCCCCCAACAGGATCTCACTATGTAGCTCTGGCTGTCCTGGAACTCACAATGTAGATAAGACTGACCTCGAACTCACAGAGATTTGCCTATCTCTGTCTCCCAAGGGCAGGAATTAAAGGTGGTACCACTATGCTGGGGTAATGCCCACTTCCTAAGGGGGTTTCAGCTCTGACATCCATCTTCTGTCCACTGCGTTCCTACATTTTCTCCATGTCCCACCTACAGTTTTCGTTACTTTTCTCCTGTTAGTATAGTATGCATCATATCATTTTTCTTATTGCTGAAGTTATCTTTCATATCAATTACATATAAATATGCAATTTTTCATATTTAATCTTTCATATGAAGTTAATCTTTCATAGCCCTGTCACATCCAGAAAGCACCAGTCTGCAGCAGCCCTCCCCTTCTTCTGGCTCTTACAGTCTTTCCCTTAGTATTCAGGCATCTGTACTGGCCTGTTTTGGGGGTTCTGACAGGCTACATCCTCAGTTGTAGCCACTAAGGGCACCTTTTATGCACATTCTCTATATTCCCTTCTAAAAGGGTCCTGCCCACCTCGCTTCTCTCTCTTTTTCTCTGTCTCTGTCTGTATGCAGCCCTCCATCCTTCCCTCCGTCCTCCTTAGGGCACTCCCTCCACTTCTGCTACTCCTGTCCCCAGAGGCCGGTCTCCCTCCTCCCCTCCCCACTTTTCCTGTTCCCTTTCCTCCACTAAAAAACACCTCCACCTGAGCTCTGCCTCATGGCAGGCTTTCACGCGCTGCTTTTTTTTTTTTTTTTTTTTTTTTTTTTTTTTTTTTTGGTTTTTCGAGACAGGGTTTCTCTGTGGCTTTGGAGCCTGTCCTGGAACTAGCTCTCTAGACCAGGCTGGTCTCGAACTCACAGAGATTCGCCTGCCTCTGCCTCCCGAGTACTGGGATTAAAGGCGTGCGCCACCATCGCCCGGCCACGCGCTGCTTTTTAAAATTACACATTCTACCCCCTTTTCGACGATAATCACTGAGCCTTGACAGGAGGCATTCCACTGAGGGCTGACAATCCACAATATCTTGTTACACATGCATTCATAGTGGCTGTGACTACAGACACCAAACCTGTACAAGGTCAAGGGAGCTAACCGCCAACGTGGATGGGGAAGAGGCTCACAAAAGCTTACTCCTAGCTACGGAGCTCCCCACAGTCAATGGGTGCTGGAAAAGCGGTAGCACCACTTTTCTTCAGGGATGTGGGTCCTCATAGCCCGCCCATGCTTCCATGGATGGCCCTACACCCCCAACTCCCCACTCAGTGGGTTTTTAAAAAGTATCCGTGACCCTTGGAGGGAAAAACGGTGGGGAGAAATGGAAGACTTTAGAAGGGAGGGAACTGGGAGGAGTTTGGTCAAAAAACACATTCTATGGGAGAAACGTGTATGAGATTCTCAAACAATAAAATAGCACAGGAAAAACTAGTCTTTCAGGGAAGAACCCATATCTGAATCATTTTCCTCATTTTCTTGGCATTCAATAGATAATTTCAAATATTGTTTCCCTTGTAAAGTAGTTTTAAGGAGGAATATGCCTGTTTTGTTTATAATCCAGTGGAGAAATATTTTAAATGTGGGTAGAATTTAAATGGATAACTAAGAAAGGTAACTATATGATCAAAATGCCCATGCCAGAAAAGTATAGGGCACATTCAGGATTCATTACTATTGATGTCATAGGCTTTTATATGTCATAGGTTTAGATGGCAGAGAGCCACAACTGACCTGGACTTTGTTACTGGTAAAGAAAAACCATACAGCCATGGTGGACTGAACGTGCTAATTTTATGGGGACTCTTGCTGGTGTTCTGTTTTGTAAATGTGTATTATCGGAGATGTGGCCTGGGGCTTAAAAAAGCCAGGTACTACTCTGGCAGGGGAACCAGGTTAGGTTCCTGGCACACATGTTGTATGGCTCATCTGTAATTTTAGATCAAAGAGATCCTCTAGTTTCTGTGGGCATTTTCACATACATACACGCACGCACACACACACACACACATACACACACAGAGAATTTTAAAATAAAGCACTATATCTCTGGGGCTAGGGAGATGGCTCAACAGTTAACAGACTGTACTAGTGTTTTCTTTGGCAGCACATACTCTAAATTTGGAATGACACAGAAATATTCTAGGCCCCTACACACAAATTCAGAAAGTGTTCCTTATTTTACAACACAGCTCCTACACTTAAGACTATGAGATGGGGAAATAGGCATGCTAACATAGAAAGGGGAAAGCTCACGGGTCTCTGCCAAAACCAAAAACTGTAGGTGGCTAAGGACGGCTGAGAGCAGGCAGGAGAAATGGTCTTCCCCAGGGATGCGGCCCCTAACTGGTTATCCAATCCGAAGTGGTTACCCCTGAAATCAAATCAGACACATACAATTAACACTAAGCAAACTGATGGGGGGAATAGCAACAAAAAGATGCCATAATTTAAAGAGGGAGCAACGAAAGCACAAAAGAAGGACTAGAGAGAGGAGAGGGAAGGGGGAAACTAAGCAATTATATTTAATTGAAAAAAATAAATTTATACACAAAGACTCCCAATCTCAAAAAAAAAAAAACAATAAATAGATTTTTTAAACCTAGCAGATCTTGGAAAAAAAGGTCACATGCTGCTCTTGTGGATGTATGAGTTCAATTCCAAAGACCTCCATTTTGGTGAAGGGACTCATAACTACCTGAAACTCCAGCTCCATGAGAACCTCTGGTCTCTAAGGGCAACGACACACAAACACTCATACATACACAACATTAAAAATAAAGATAAATTTTCTTAATGTGCATCATCATATTAAGGGTGTAGCTCGCTGGTAGAGTGGTTGTTCAAGTTCAAGTCCAACCACTGTAATAAAAAGTATTGATATCTTTGGTGTCAAGATACAAGAGAAGACAGGGTTAAAAATACAACACCCAACTTTCTGCTGCAGGTAGAATTCTAAGAAGCTACTTTTTGTAGTTTGGATTCGTATGTTCCCACCCAGTGAATGTACTGGGATCTTGGACCAAGACAGTGGTATTACGATGGTAGCATTAAGATGGTGGCATAGTAGGAAATGGTGGAAATTGATAGGACTGAGAAGCACCTAGGCATAAACTTGTTCCCAGCAAGGAATTCCTAAGGAACAAGAGCCTGCCCTGGATGTAGGACACTATCACATAGTCTATGATTTCAGCTGGAATAGAGGAGGAGAAAACAGTGGATGCAAGACATTCTCTCTCTCCCACTCCCCGGTCCCTAGTCTCTTCCGCCCTCCTTAAAAATGGAGGGCTCTCCCATGCTGTATCTTCTGTAACACACTGGAACCTCTGGAAACATGAACACAATAAAACTCTCTAAGTCCAATGCAGTGAAAAGTGAGTAACACAAATGTATAACGAGAGCCATTCCTCCCTCTTGCTCGCTTCCTAGTCGACATTTGATGAGTCTCAGCCATGTGCTTCTGCCAAGATACACTCTCTTGCCACAACCCCCAAAGGTGCAGAGGCAAACAAATGACTAAACGTTCTTAGACCATGAAAAAAAAATAAATAATTAGCTTATTTTAGGTATTTTGTCACAGCAACATAAAGCTAATTAGTCCATCTTCCAGCTGCTTCTCTGTGAGTTCATCACCATATAGAGGGTAGCCTTCCCCAGCTGCCTCCATCAAAGATGTCAATAGTACCACCAACCCATTCCCATGAAACCCAGAATCCTTCCAACTTGAACTCAACAGCTTCTACCAGCCTACCTACATCCTAACTATGATTGCACTTAAATCTAAGACGGCCTATGCATCCCTCTTTCCTTTCATTGGTCTGATTCTTCCATGATGTCTGAGGACTCTCCTACCTACTCCTGTCTCTCATCTTCATCCTTCACAAGGATTTCTCCTTTCCCCATAAACTCCTGCGCTTCTCATCGTGTCCTGGCATCACTTCCGTGAGGATGAACCAGCTACAGAGTGAAAGAGAAGATCCGCAGGAGGTAAGAGGCTAAGACGAGCATACCTGATTAAAAGGCACAAATTCCTTTCCTCAGAGAATTAAAACTAGAATTGCCATATAAGCCAGTACCTTCACTTCTGCGATATTCCCTAAAACACTTACAGGCGGGACTCAAAGAGACATTTGTTCACCCATGTTCATGATAGCATAATTCACAGAAATAACACAAGTGCCCACCCTCAGATGAACATTTAAACAACACAATGTGGCACATACACATACACACATACATGTATAAAATAGGAAACGATTCAGTCTTTAAATAGAAAAAAAAATGTAGGGCTAAGAGGTCATCTCAGTGGTAGAATGCTTGCCCCAAGCAGCCAGCTGTAGTAATTAGCACATACCTTTTATCCAGACACATAGATCTCTAGGAGTTAAAGACCAGCCTTGTCTACATAGTAAGTTCCAGGAGAGCTGGGGCTACACAGTCACAGAGAGATTCTGTCTCCAAAGTTAAAAAAGGAAAGAAAAAAAGAAGCAAAACGGAAAGAAAATGGCATTCTGACATAGATATGGATAAAATTTGAAAGCATGCTAAATAAGTCATTCACAAAATGGCAGCTGCTAAATGAAGAAGCCAGTCAATATGCTGAGAAATATCACAAGGCCTCACCCCCCAGATGAAAATCTACAGGTAATCAATGGCTGCTGAGCACGGAAGAACCAGTCTGCTCCAAGGATGAGCGCTCTGATAGGCTATCCGATCTCAAGAGAGCATCTCTAAACACATACGCATAAGAGCAATGCAAACTGAACATAGTAAGGTTTAATATGTGCATATATGTATATATAGAGAGTGACAGCAATTCAAGAAGAGCTCATGAACTTGAGAGGAAGTGGGAGAAGACATAGGAAGAGTTGAATGGGGGAGAGCAGGGGTAAAATTATGTAAATACAATACTCATGTATGAAATTCTCAAAAAAAAAAAAACCAAATCAACTGAATTTTACAAGACAGATGCTGCTTGTCTCCATGTATGTAGGGTGATGAGTAAAGACTTAAAGAGACAGACACAGAACAGTAAATCCAGGACCTGGGGAGGGGGCGGTGCTAATGGGACATTGTCCAAAAGGTATGTAGTGTCTGCTTTGCAAGCTAAGAAGTGTACTTAGAATGTGAATACACTTTACACGATTAAGAAGAGATAGGATTACCAGTATGTTTTATCTTACATATATTTTGTCAAAGTTTAAGCATATAACTGAAAATATACGTATGTTTACCTACATAGCAACATTAACTATGCAAGACTCAAATTTAATACATTTAGTAAAACTGAAAAAAAATATTCATTTAAAGAGCCACTATGCAGGCAAAGATGCAGGCTGCTTTTTTTCATGGACATAACTGCACTGCCAGATAACAGCGGACAATCTTCCACAAAATGTGAGCTAGCTAGCTGGCCAGAACACTTTCACCATGTCACATGCTGCCAGAGAAGCTGGGGCTACAAAACACAAGCAGATGTCAATACTTTCACCTTCCACTTTCTCAATACTGCTGATCAGGCCAAGTTTCATTTCACTTATTGGGCCACTTTCCAAGTTGCGGGAGGAGGGCTGAGAGAAGCTGAAGGAAGTGTCAGTATCCAAGTTTCATATCTGCAAAAGCACACTGGTGTTGCTTACTCTGGGTCTCAAAACCAGAGCTTCCCTAAATTGGCCAAGAGTTTTGAAGGGAGTCATACAAACCCAAGGGTCAGCCAGATGCTTTCTATAAAGGGCTAGATAGCCAATAGTTTAGGCTTTACAGGCACATAGGCACTACTTACCTTACAGAGGTAAAATGCAACTCCTTACCTCTTTGCTATGCTATGATTGCTCAAAACCAGTCAACGATATGGGATGAATGTGAATGGCTGTTTCTCAATAAAACTTTATTTACAAAAATATAGTGGGTCAAACATTGACTTCTCCTGATACAGAGCACTAAGAGTTCTCCTTTCTGGTTTGGACATAGGTATCTGCTTGGGATTGCAGAAAATATATGCTGACCTTCCTGTCATAGCTGATTCTGATAAGCTGCCTGTAACTCAAATTCCTCGGCAGCCATGTAGGAATATTGAAGTCACTCACATAATTTAAAACTGCTAATGTTTTCTAGGCATGTGGTGCATGCCTTTAATCCCAACACTCAGAGGCAGGAGCAGGTGAACTTTTGTGAGTTTGAGACCAGTCTAATCTTCACAGTAAATTGTAGGACACCCAAGAATGCACAGTGCAACCTGGTCTCAAAAAGCAAAAGTTGTTAATATTTAAGTCAAAGTACACACTTGTGGTCCCAACTCTGAAAAGATGGAGAAGGTAGAATCCCTGGAGCTTGCTAGTCAGGAATCTAAACAACCCAGTAAGCTCTAGATTCAATGAGAGACTCTCAAAAACCAAGATAGGGAGACTACAGGCTTCCATGCATACACATACACACTACTCAAAACACCGTTTCCTTCCTCCTTTGCTGCACGTGACCTTTTTCAGAATGCTAGGAATGCTAGCACCCTGGCTATCGAATTTTAGACTCATCTGCTTTCACCTAAATTGCTATCTTTCTTTCAAGGAAGAAAATGAAGCTGCTTCTTCAGAGACAAATCTGCTTTAAAAAAATTTTTTTTAATATTTCTCAAGAATTTTTGTCATTACTAGGCCAGATTCTTAACTCATACGTTTCTTGGGAATTATTTTCCTGAGGGTATCACAAATTGGCCATATGGTCTTTTGACCCTAAATTCACTGTCTTAGGGTTTCTATTGCTACGAAGATACACCGTGACTATGGTAATTCCTACAAAAAAATATTTAATTTGGTGGCTTACATTTTCAGAGTTTTACTCCATTATCAGCATGGTGTGGCGTGGTGGTGTGAAGAAAATCAAGGTGCTGGAGAAGTAGCCAAGTGTCCTACATCTTGCCGGCAACAGGAAGTGGCCTGAGACACTAGACAGTATCTTGAAATAGGTGACCTCAAAGCCCACCCCACAATGATGCACTTTCACCAACAAGGCTATACCTACTCCAGCAAAGCCATACCTAATAGTAGTGCCACTCCCTTTGAGGGTCATTTTCTTTCAAACCAGCACACTCACTAAATTTTTATAAGTTCACTAGGATCATCCTAGGAAAAAAGATACTACTTTGATATTACTTCAGCATGAGGTTCAATGAGTTCACTGAGCAAATGTTTTGTTGAGAAGTTTCTGAAGTCACCTTTTGTGCCTAGCAAATGTCTCTAATAGTAACCCGGCACTCAAAGAGCTGAGTTACAGACCTTCAGCTTGGCTGAATATTCCCAACAATGAAAAAATGGTTGAAGCAAATAAGCTACTTTAATAAAAGCAAGCAATTCTATGTTTCTCAGCCTTAAATATGGCTATTTCATAGCTAATAAAATATAAAAATACAAACACCATCTTTATGATGTTATTTTTTCCTACATACAGCTATAAATGTAATATGATCCCCCACAAAATTTCATCTACTATTTATTTGGACTTGTTTGTTTGGTGTTTGGTTTGGTTTGGTTTTGCTGTCCTAAAGTTTAAAATGTTGATTATAAATTATCGGTTCCCTTAGGTCAAGCTATTAAAGCTCACCTCTTACCCTCTTCCTCCTCGGTATTAGAAAGTGAGACTGTTGGATGGATCTCTGGCAGTCATTTGCAAACAGATGAATACCACAGGTTGGGATAGTGGATCAGAAAAGAAGAAAGTGCTTAAAGCGCGGATCGTGTTAAAGCACGGATCATGTTAGACCACCTCCAATTCCTACCTTCAACATTCTTTTAGTGACCAAACAAACTCTTAAAGCATAAAAAGGGTTGGAGGAGAACAGTACCTGATACGGCATATGCTTACCATGTATGAAGTCTTGGGTTAAATCGCCAACCCCTCCCCCCCAAAAAATGTATGATAAATAAAAACAAATCATATTAAAAACTCTCTTTGTTGTTAGCCTCTGTTGAACCTTATCCTATTGGAAAAGCACAGCATTGACTAGATGGCCAGGACAGCATCATGACTTGAACCAAGCTCGTTACTTATGGTATCCGTAATGCTGAAGTGCACCCAAAAATTATAAGATTGATAAAGTAACAAAAATGTGACTACAAGGGCTGATCTAGGTCAGAAAATAATTATAGCAAAACACTAATCACAAAATAGAAATGATGAATACAAGGCTATCTATGGTTCAAGCCTTTAGCTTTTTATAATAATACACCGAAAATACTATTGTTAGGTCATCAACACAATTTTTTAAATCTATTTTAAATCTATTTAAACATGAGACAGGTTCTCATGTAGCCCAGACTGGCTTTAAACGTACTATGGAGCCATGAATGGCTACGAACTCCAGATTTTCCTGCCTCAACCTTTCAAGTGCAGGAGTTTTATGTCTGGCCCCTCAGTACCACTTACCACACTTCCAAACAAACTCTTCGAGGAATGAGAATTTTTGTAGCTTCTTTCCCTTACGAAAAGGGTCACTTCTCTTCCTGTTCTATAAACAGAACTGGGGGCTCCAAGTCTTGAAAAGTAGAACTCAAAGTACTGCCAATGGGAGAAGCTGTATACAAGTAAAATTTTTCAAGGCTGTGTAAACAGAAACCCATCTGGAAAGATTTTCTTTTCAGCAGTACAGCTAAAGCTAGAATAGAATTTCCTGATAAAGATGTCCTGGTTGACTCTGCAAACCTCACTGGCTAGAAGAGAGAGGGGTCTTGGTTGTCAAAAGTAACTCCCATCCCGCCCCACACCCACACCAAAAATGACAGTCTAATTGAGCTCAGCACTAGGGACATCATTTTCCTTCCAACAAGGCTGCCTACTTCTTCCTTATCATTAGTGGAGTATTTCTAAAGGAATAGCTTTTCAATTGCTGCCCACATTGACGGCCAAGTATGTGTGATTGGTCACACTGGTGACGGTAGGTCTTCCTTTGGGGATCTGTGTTCTAAGAAAAGAAAAACTGGATATGACCACTGAACAACTGCAGGCAAGAATGCAAGGTAGGAGCCTTGGCAGCAGACTGCTAACACAGAGGGTCTTTTCCTCTTCTCAAAGATACAGTAAGGTAGAAACTAAGACTCCCTAAAATAATACCAAAACTGGTTTGGGATACTATGTTTGTGGTGGGGACTAATCACCTAGGTGGGGTGAAAACACCTTCAGGCAGCGGAGCAACTGTAATTCCTGAGAATGCAACTCTAATCTAACCCTGAAGTATGTATTACATTGAAGCACTGTGGGAGAAATCAAAGCATGTGAAGAACATAGATCCATGATATAATCCTACAGCACCACTTCCTTGTGACTTGCTTAAAAAGTTCTGCTTCTGAGTCAACCATCTGCAAAGTTGACCTCATCTAAGAGAGAATGTTTTCAACAAAAGCCCAGGGGAAAGCCTCAGTTGTAATTGAATTACTCAAAGAAGAAAACAATCTACATATATATTTATTTTTGTAGGAAAGCATCCACAGTGTATAGATATTCACAGCTCATCATTCTGAAAGAGAAAGAGAACAATGCAGTACAGAAGCTGTCAATATTAAACACTGTTAAGCTCTTTGACCTCTATCATCAACCCTACCCTTCACAATGCCCCACAGAACAATAGCTATTACTATGCCCACTTCGCAGATGAAGAAACAGAAAATTAGAAGTGTTTGATAAGTTTCACCTGTTTTGTAAAAGTCTTACAGCCAACATTGAGACCTAAATCTGCTTGATGCCAAAGTCAGGTCATTGTTGTTGTGATCTTTGAAATCCAAGAATAATGCAGAACCTTCAGAAATGAGGATGAAGACGAGAGGGGGGGCTAGCAGAAGGATGGAGAGGAACAGGCAGAAGTCACAGGTACAAGGTGCTTCGCGGCACGCCCGCACGGCATCTGCGACACACTTTTCACCTCACAGCTGGACAGCCGCTGCTGTATCTGTTGTGTTTTTTTCCCCTCATTTCCTTGCTCTTCTATTTCTGATAAAAGAAAATTAAAAGAGGGGCAAACATTTATATCTTCATAAAGTTAATTAATTCTAAATTCTTTTTCCTCTACACTTTTTCCAAACCTCTTTTTAAAAAAAACAAAAACAAAAACAAAAAACCTTTGAACATCAAATTGTGTAAGTAATTTTTGTAAGTGAAAAAAAAAAACTGTCATGGTATTAAGAATACCAGAGAATGCCACTGCACTGCTAGGCTTGACCACCACCGCTGACAGTGAGGACGCAGGTTGGGAAGCGAAGCAGAAGAAGAGTGTCGGGCAGAACCAGCATTGTGGCTACTCCCTGTTCACCTCATCTACAGCCTCTTGGTTTTGTGTGTCATCTGAAAATATTGAAATAGTGTCTGTCTTTGAACACCAACCTCAAATTCTACCTGTAATATTATAGACACTCGATAAAAAAAAAAGAAAAATGTCATAGATTGATCTGACAAACACACCACAAAATGACAACTCTTGAGGCAGTGACAATTTTCTTTGAATGCTATACAAAATGATTGTCATCTGTCTGAAAAATGTCAAAAGTCTATATAGAAACCCTGTCTCGAAAAAACTAAAAAAAAAGTCTATATGAACATCTAGAAATCTTTGACATCATCAAAATTCTACGACCAATCTACATCTCAGCAACCACAATGAAACCCGCAACCATCTATAGAAGATGAACTCTAATAGAAGATGCAATCATGGATAAGAGATGCAAAAAGGCAGGCGGGGGGAATTACCCACTTCCTTGCTTCTAGGCTGGCTTGGTTTTATTGAGATTGGGTCACTCTCAAAACTTGTCACACCCATAATGAAACCTTTTTCTCTGACCCCACTGACCACTGCCTTCCAGAAATCTCGAACAAATAAAAACTGAAATGTGGGAAGACCTTGTTCTTTTCAGTTTGCAAGACCGTAAGTCCCTGAACAACAGTCACTGATACTTGGACCATTCAAGGGCAAGAAGGACAAACAAACTGCCCAATACCCTGGTTTAGTGTGCCAGTTCCGCTTCTCTGTCACAAGGCAAAGCAGTGTGCTATAATAAGGGCACAGCAGTTTGGTGTGAAAAATATCAGAACACACCAAGATGACAACGTGTTTTAGTGATCATGTTTACTAAGACATTCGCACCCATCACCTTGTTCCTGCCCCGTGTTTTAACAGCAATCTCAGAAGCCACTGGCAGTGAGAAGCCAAGACACGACCCAGAGGAGCAGAAGTGTAAGTCCCGGGAACATCTGAGCATGGTCTAGAAGAAGAATCTGCCAGAGAATATAGTACCCTGAGAACAATGATTCAATTGTTGTTCAATTCAAAGGCGGAGATTCAATATGTTGTAATGAAACAGAACATTGATGAGGTAATGATAGGGAATACGGGTGCCCATATAAAAGCATGAAGAAAGCATCCTAGAGGGAGAGAAAGCAGGTAGAGATGAACTGTTAGAACGCTCTAAATGTGGATGCTAGAGACATGGCTAGAACTCAGCCACAGAAAAGCCAGGAAAGGGCCAAATAAAATACTCGCTAAACCATGTTCTCCATACCTTTCACTCCCAACACACTTCACAACAAACTGTTTGCATTTATGTGTTTATTGTGAGCATGTGCATGCCACTGCACACATGTGGAGGCCAGAATACAGCTTTCAGGGTCAGTCCTTTCCCTCCACCATGGGAGTCCCCAGGATCAAACTCAAGCCTTTCAGTTTGAAGGCCTGTACATTTACCTGCCGCTGAGCCATCTCACCAGCCTACAGCAAATTCTCATTTGCTGAAAAGAAGAATAAAAACAAGAACAATTAGAGAAGGTGAAGCAAGGAGAAAGTTTGGTGGCTGATAGAATATCATCTGAAGGACAAGGGAAGGAGGGACAGTTTTATAAAATAAGTATGAATAAGTGTATTACATTAGGATTCCCATTTTACAGACAGTGAAACTAAGGCTTACAGCTTTGCTCTAGTTTGCTTTCTATTGCTGTGATAAAGACCTTGGACAAAAATCAGTTCAGGATAAAAAAAAAGAAAAGAAAAGAAAAGAAAAGAAAAGAAAAGAAAAGAAAAGGATGATTTCATCTTACAACTTACAGGCCATTACTAATGGAAACCAAGGAAGGAACCCAGAGACAGAACCATGCAAAGACCATGGAGGAATGTTGTTTATTAGATTTGCTATTATCTGCCATCCACAACTGCCTGCTCAAGCATAGAACTGAGCCCTCCCACATCAGTCATTAACCAAGAGATTACTCTATGACTTGCCTGAAGACTGATCTGAGGGAGGCATTTCCTCAGCTGGGGTCTCCTCTCCCAAATGACCCTGGCTTTTGGCCATTGACAAAAACCTAAACAGCTCAAGATTATACCCCATCTCAACTCCACAGAACTCGCACCAAGTTAGGATTCCAACACAGGCTGGCTGCTTCAAGAATCTAGAATACAAACAGCAGCCTCTGATGTTAGGTCAGACAAAGGGATAGAAAATCTGACGTTTAAGAGGGCAGTGTTAAATAAGAGCAACAATAAAACCCTCCAATTTTCCTGTCAAATGTTTCTATTTCCTTTAAACCTTCCACGATTACTTCTGGGGCTGGAGTTATGGGTGTTTTTTATATGTCACTTTTGTGGTCGAGATTTGAAATCTTCTTGGTCTCAAATTCTACTCTCTCCACACCCTGTAAAGGTCTCAAGTTCACTCCCTTCAAAAAATCCTGTGTTGTCTTGTTGAAGCCCTGGCACACCGCATTGATTGCTGTAGCTTCCTACTGGCTGGCAAAGGGAAAGTAATGTTCCCACCACAGTGGTACCTGCGGCTTCACCCTCCTCTTCACATTTCAGGTCTACAACAAAGAATGTAAAAAGGTCCCTGCAAATTCTAATGAGCTTCTTCCCCCAGATGCTGAGATGATGTATTTCACAGAGGGGTATTATATAAAATTTAAATCCGAAACTGGGTTAAAAATGAATACGAATTATTTCATCTAGTCTTTTCTTGTCCTTCGGAACACTGGTATATCAAACTTGAACTTCAATAATGGCCACCAGTCAACTCCTTTGATGGCTAGTTTGGGTTTAAAGCTATAAATTCACTTAGCTTGGTTTTTCAGTTTCTAGAATCATCGTTGCATCTACGGCTCCATTTTGACCCTCTAAGAAACTTATGTCCTAATCCATTTTCCCCCAACTCTGAGCTGACTTATTATCTGTGTAATAGTTAGTGCTGTTTCATAAAAGTAACAAACACTACAGAGATTTGCTTTCTGAATTCTGAGACTGTAGTCCCAAGACTATGCCTGCAGCACTGAGTCCCGAGAGCTCCTTGTCTTGAGCATGGCCATCTTCTTCTCCCTGCTACCTTTCACGCAAGCTTCTTCCCTCTGCGTCTGTCTCCAAATTTCTTTTACTGATAATGACATCAGGAACACCCTGAGGACAGAATGTTCGGTTCTTAAAAGATGCTGTCCTCAACTGAACATTCTTAGGAACAGGGGGTTAAGATTTAAATATACGGATTATGAAAGAAACACAATATTTTTACCCAGAGTCAGAATATAGTGTATCAACCATCAACCTATTGATAAATAACGTAGAAAGTTAAGTAATGTATCTGTTTTTGACAGGTAAAGCCCCTGATGCTTCAGAAACAATAGTTACTTCAATGCAAAATTTACCACCTGGAGCCTTTGTAAAGTTCTTTTTGCTTTGACAAACTAGGTTACTGGGAAGGCTCCATGCTGAGGCCAATACACTGCCAACCCTAAGCCTGAATCTTACCAAGTGCCATCTGGTAAAATGGTTTTGTGGCTCATACTTGAGGTTAGAGGATAAGGAGAGCTTTTCATGGAGTCTGGGCTACACAGGGAAGTTTGAGGGCAGCTGGGTTGCAGAATGAAACACTACCCCCAAAATAAAATAAAACCAAACCAAACCAACTCCCATTTGGAAGGCCTCATACACCCCTTAAGGTGGTCTCTTGTTCTTCCTGCCTATCTTGACCTTTTTTGAAAGGGGAGAGATGTGGTCTGTTGAAATAAGAGCGGCAGAGCTGCGTCCCCTGCACCCGGCCGCCCACATGGCTAGATTAGCTTATGTCCCGAAATAATTACACGGAAACTGTGTTGTTTTTGTTATTTATTTTATCCACAAATGTTTTCCCTACTGTACGTATACCACAGCGTACCTGGTACTGAGGGAGGCCAAAAGAGGGCTTGTGTACTCTACAACTAGAGTTACAGATAGTTGTGACCCACTATGTACTGGAAACCGAATCCAGGCCTTCAACAAGAGCAAGTGTTCTTAATTATTGAGGCATCTCTTTAGCTCCTTTTATCCTCTCTTCAGAACAATTTTTTATTGTGTTTTTCTTCTTATATATTCTCTATTGTGAATTTTCCCAGTTGAGTTTTTCTTCATATATTTATCTTTCCATAGTTTTGGATGATGTCCATATGGGCAGATTTAGTTGGAAAAAGATAAGGTCAGTACATTCAGCATACACCAGCAGTAATAAATGGGTAAGAGAAGTAAGAGAGAGAAAAAGAAGCCATTTGTTACTGGTCTATGTACTTCCTCCCTATGACAATTCTAAATACTATAAGGTGCACATTACAAAAATTGGTCAAAGTAAAACTCAGTGCGTGCACATGAAATAATGGCTTTAACTATGCATTTTATTGTATATGAATAGGTGGCTACTGATTCAAGAATAGAAATATTGGTTCAACCACTAATATTTCATGTAACCACCAGAATTTGGGGACACAAAGTTTCCTTTGGACCCTACATATTGTATTTGCTAGAGGACAACTGTTTCCTTAAGATTATCCAGGATATCATATATCTGACAGGGGAACAACATCAAATCTGCTGTGAATGAACGAATGAACAACTCCGCAGAAACAGCAAAATCAAACACCAGAAAAAGAACCCATGTATTCATTTTAACTTATTTACAGCATATTATTTTGTAAGAGAAGCTAATGTTGATCTTTAGGAGACATGATAATACAACAAATACTTTTTATGCATATATATGTGTGTGATCAACTTATATTAAGTAATAAAGGCAAGATACCAAATACTATGTGCTTTAAGAAATGTAACATACCCCTGCATAAGGATATTTTGAGTGCTTGGTTTGTAGCATGGGGGTGGAGCACTTACCTGTAATTCAGAAGACCTATGTCAATTCCCAATATAGTAAATGAATATATATATATGTATATATATCATGCATATATGTTCATTTTTGTATTCATGATATGTAACTAACTTTAAGAAGAAAAACTGGCAAAAGTTAGAATTACGAGCTTTTTAGTTTTATCTTTATCATAAGCAAGAACGAGTTTTTTAAATTTATTTGGAATATCATTTTAACCATTTTGAGTACACAGTTTAATAGCATTTGTATTACCATACAGCCATCCTTGATACCCATCTTCAAAACTTTGTTCCTCTCCCCAGAGTGAAACTTCATGCCCATTCAGCAATGACTCACTCACTCTCCTTGCCTCCAAATAATGACTTTATAAATTAATAATATAGAAAAATTATCCCTACACAAGATATCCACACTAAATGAACTGGTAACAGAACCATTCTTTAGAAGTGATAAATATACGTCATCATTTTAGGTATGTACAGTTTGATATTAAAGTCATGCTGTGACCATCAAACTAAAGAACAGGTTGTGTAGGTTCTGTGGAAATAAGACGGTTTCTGAAACCGGAAATTCCATAACACATCAGACTGAGTGTTCATCTCAATGCCATTAGTGTATACAATTTATTAATCATTGTTGTTGGTTTTTTTTCCTTACATGCTAATCATCCTGACATCCAGTAATTGCTAGGTCCACACACAAGGACTTGGAAAGCACACACGACTGAAGTGTCAGTATGCTAGTGTGTCGTAAGTCGGAAGCACATCCTTCCAGTTTCTTTTCCTCCTTCCCTCTTCCTAGTGACATGCCACTGATGAGTCCGGGGAAGGAAAGCAGTTTTATTTACACAAATAGGTATCAGCTTGCCCTGAAAAGAGAGCCGGCCTGCATCACACACTAAGCATGTTAAAAATGTCTAGGTCCTAGCTGACAGGGGAGAACAAGCCAGACGCAAGAAGAGTCAGGCTAGGTAAGTGAGGTAGGCAAGGGCGCTAAAAAGGGAGAGACTGAGACAGACTGATAACACAAGTGCTGCCACCAGTAGTGAGGACACAAATTTCAGGGCAACAGTGCACCTTGGCAAGAGGAATCAAGATACAATTGACAGCCAAAAGACAGGTGTGGGTGGTGGTGGTGGTGGTGGTGGGGTTAGAACATCAAGTTTAGTGCCCAGCACTGAGCAGTAGGATAGAGACTGGGTGTAGTTCCCCTCAATGCTAAGATGAGAATTGTGGTATAGATTTTCTCAGGGTGCTTGGGGATTGTTTGTCTGCCTGAAATAAGGTTAGGCTTTAGGATGTCTCAGTCTGAGAATTCAAAGGGATCTGTATAGGAACTTTCATCTACCTAGCAATCCTTCAAGAATGCAATGAGAAACTGAGAATGGAGGGTGTGTTTGTAAGAAAGGAGGATGAGGAAGGGGGTCACAAGCAGTAAGTGCGCGATTAATAAATTTCAAGATATTTACACAAATGAATTATAGTATAAACTCAGGGACATGTATCCAGAATGAGAACACAATGAAGAAAATCGAAACATAAATAATTGTATTGAGAGAGCCTCTAGAAAGAAAGAATATCACAGTAAAAGAAAAAAAACTATCTGTATAACCTGGGAACTTAATGGCAAAAACAGTAATAATAACTCAAGTGCTCACTATCCAACAGTGATAACTGCTCAGCATACATTAGCTCACTAATCTTAATTTATTCAATCTTTATAAATTTTATGTATGCATACAATGTATTTTGTTCATAGCTACCTTTGCCAACTCCTCCCAAAGCCCTATCATCATGTCCCTTCCCCTCTTGTTCTTTCTTTCTCTCTTTTTAAAGAGCACATCATGTACAATCCGTGTTGTCCTCGTGTGCATGGCTTTTGGCATTCCACTGGAGCGAAGACACTCTACCAGGGACCACATCCTTGAAGAAACTGACTCTTGCTATCCCCACAGCCATCGGCTTCCACGCTCCTCTGCTTAGAGTGGGACTTCAGCCTTCACGGCCACTTCCAAATCTATGCTGAAATTTGGACTGTCTTACTCCAATGCCGATCTTGTACAGGCAGCCACAACCAATAAGAGTTCATGAGTGCAACAGAAATTGCTTTGTGGCAGTCTGCCCTACCTCTGGCTCTCACAAATTTCCTGTCTCTCCTCTCGCAATGTTCACTGAGCCATGGGATAGGGGTGTGATATATATGTCCCATTTAGGCCTGAGCACTTTGTGGTTCTCTTCACTTTGGCCAGTGAAGAATCTCTGACCTGTTTCTGCACAACGAAGTTTCTCTCATGAGGATGGAGAGCTATACTAATTTATTTATATAGAGACATATATTTAGAAGGCAGTTTGATATTATGTCTATTCAAAACTATAATAGTAGGTTTTCCCATAGTAGCAAGACCAATGCCTTCCCTGGGTTCTTGAACAAGTTCACAGTACTAGGCATAAGTTTTCTTCTGTGGATAGGCCTTAAATCTAGTTAGAAAGCACATTATTAGCCCCATAACATTCA
This sequence comes from Microtus ochrogaster, assembly GCF_000317375.1. NCBI lineage: Eukaryota > Metazoa > Chordata > Mammalia > Rodentia > Cricetidae > Microtus > Microtus ochrogaster. Next base: position 485,767 of record NW_004949135.1, on the reverse strand, counting down.
TGTCACTATTTCACCTACCGTGCCAAGTTGGTCATTTTTTGTAGCATGCAATTCATAGCCCATTAAGACTGTTGAAGACATTTGTCCCTCATGAGCCTACATAGCACCTTCCATACTATGAAAGCTGAGCAGTAGGGAAGAAGCTTCTAGGTAATTCCTTGATTTTGATGATGGATAGTTTTGCTGGATATAGTACTGTGGGAAACCATCTATATAGTCTTTCAGGACTTGAAGTACATTACTCCAAGATCTAGCAGCTTTTAAGGTTTCCATTGAGAAATCAGTAGTTAGTCTAATGAGCCTGATATTATATGAATTTAGACCTTCTCTCTTTAAGATTTCTGTACCATTTAGTCCATGTATCGGTGTTCTTACTCTGATATAGTATTGGGAGTTTCTTTTCTGGTCCTGTGTATTCAGTACTCTCTCCACCTCTTGTACTTGGATGAGTATTTCTTTTCCTTGATTTTAAAATTATTCTTCTTTGATGTGGTTGAAAATAAATGGGACCTCCTGAAACTGAAAAGCTTCTGTAAAGCAAAGGACATGGTCAAGAAGACAAAACGTCAGCCTGCAGAATGGAAAAAGATCTTCACCAATCCCACACCAGACAAAGGTCTGATCTCCAGAATATATAAAGAACTCAAAAATTGGCCATCAAAAGAACAAATAAGCCAATAAAAAAAATGGAATACAGACCTAAGTAGAGAACTCTCAACAGAGGAATCTAAAATGGCTGAATGACACTTAAGGAAATGCTCAACATTATTAGCTATCATAGAAATGCAAATCAAAACAACTCTGAGATTTCATCTTATACCTGTAAGAATGGCCAAGAGCAAAAACACTGAAGACAGCTTATGCTGGAGAGGTTGTAGGGTAAAAAGAACACTCCTGCATTGCTGGTGACAGTTCAAGCTGGTACAGCCCCTTTGGATATCAGTATGGTGATTTCTCAGAAAATTAGGAAACAACCTTCCTCAGGACCCAGCAATACCACTTTTAGGTATATACCCAAAGGATGCTCAATCGTACCACAAGGACATGTGCTCAACTATGTCCATTGTTTGTCATAGCCAGAACCTGGAACCAACCTAAATGTCTCTCAACTGAAGAATGGAAAAGGAACATGTGATACATTTACACAATGGAGTACTATACAGCAGAAAAAAGGCAAATAATAACATCTTATTTGCAGGCAAATGGATGGATCTAGAAAACATCATATTGAGTGAGGTAACCCAGACCCAGAAAGACAATTATAACATGTACTCACTCATAAATGGTTATTAAAGATAAAGCAAATAAAACCAGCCCACAAATCATAATCCCAGAGAACCTAGACATCAATGAAGACCCTAAGAGAGACATACATGGATATAATCTACATGGGATGTAGAAAAAGACAAGATCTCCTGAGTAAATTGGGAGCATGGGGACCATGGGAGAGGATTGAAGGGGAGGGGAGTAGAAAGGAAGGGAAAGGAGCAAAGGAAAAATATATAGCTCAATAAAATCAATAAAAATCATCTATGAATTTGTAAGTTTTGTCTTTTCATGTTGTCCTACCGATCTTGTATGTCCTGTTCATAGGTTTCTTGAATTTCTTTTATCTGTCACTGAGCTTAATTGAATGATCTAATTTCCTCTACATTGTTTTCAAGTTGTAATATTCTGTCTTGTATGATCCATCCAATGGATGAGACTTTCCACAGTGGCTTTCCAAAGCTTTAATTTGTCTTATTGAAAATTTCATTTCTGGCGTTGTTTTAGTGTGGTTTTTCTTCAGTATTTCTATCTCACTGTTGAATTCTGTTTCCATATCTTGCCTTGACATCCTTGTTATATTCAGTTGCTTGTGTTTTCTTGGACTTTATTTAATAGACTGTTTGTATCTTTTTTGAATTCATTTGCACATTTATTTGTGTCCTCTTTAAAATCTTTGAATATATCTTAAATCATTCCTTTGAGTAATTTATTTGGAATTTTGTCCAAGTCACTGTCATTGGCAGCTATTCATATGGGATTCTCACCTTTTCAAAGAAGCATTTTGTCTCAATTTTTCATGTTTACTAACATTTTTAACACTAGAATGTGCTCATTTTCAGTTAATTTGTTGAGACTTTTTGGCACACCTCAGTTCAATTCTTTCAGTGCTTGATATTTCCACTACTTCAAAAACCTTGGCTGGGCTCTGTGATGATTGAAGTTCAGTTGTAGAGAGCTTTAGCACTGATTAATGAGTGGAATAGTGGAAGGTGATCTTGGTTTGGTGAGAGTGGGAGCCTGGGGCACAGCCTTTGTCCTCTTAAACCAGAGTCAGTGCTGGGGTAGGTAGCATTATCCTAAGGCAGGTAGATATATTATCTGATCATTGGAGTCATGGTTTAAAAGGTGTTCTGGGAGTGTTCGTTGGATTCAGAGACCTCTAATTACATACATCAGGGTCTATGGAGAGTGGTGGGTTGGGGTTCCAAGTGTGGATGGATCATGTTCTCACCTCCCTAGTCAGGGAGTGTACTAACACCAAAGATGTGTACTGAAGCAGGAGGGTGTCTCATTTCCATGGCTTTACCAGCCTTATGCACTGGTGAGAGAAACTGTGGTAGAAAAGGCTTATCTAGAAATCTCTACCTCTTACCTGAATGATTACAGTGAATACATTAAGTGGTCAAAGGATGTACTGGGGGAAGAGGGTTCTGGGACTCCTCATCTGTCCACCTCAGGAAGAGAGGCAGAAGTATGCACACAACACGTAGAGTCCAGATATTCCTTGCCTGACTGCATCAGAACCTGGAGATGTTACAGAAGTATGGGTCAAAGGCTGTGGGTCTAGGAAATGCGTACATGTTGGAACATGAAGCTAGGATGGTTTTGGAAGGGTCTAACTAGCTAATTTTCACAATACTCCTTATTTTCTCCATTTATGAGACATACATCAAGAAAGTGAAGCTATGTTTCGGCATTGTACAAATGACCAAAGCACACTGAATTGTTGAGCGCCTATTTTCTCCTCATTATGGACGTATAATCTATTGTTGGACAAGGGAAGCCTATTGCATTCATCACAGCAAACCTAACATACTCAGGAGACTCTTCACTTTACCTCTTATCCAATTATGCCCATCCCTGGAAGATAGCTAATTAGAAATCCTGATTCTCTGGAGCCCTAATTAGTGAGCAGAGCATCTTAAGCACCAGACACTTTAGTCACCAGTATAACACTAGCATTCAAGCTTATACACTGAATCTTGTGAGTTTCATCACCATAACACAGAGCCTCCAAAGATGAAACTGTCTTTGAGCTTACAAACTAAAGAAGGACCTCATGAATATTATTAGTGGACCAAGGTGACTTCATCCAAGATAGAGCATTTATAATCACACTACCATAGATAACATTGCATCTGGTTTGCAAAATGTAGTATTGATTCAGCTCTAGTCTCTCTTTGTACACCAGTGATGTGGGAGTCCCCTCTGTGTGTTGCTTGTATTGGTTAATGAATAAAGAAACTGCCTTGGCCTGATAAGGCAGAACTTAGGTAGGCAGAAAAGACAGAACTGAATGCTGGGAGGAAGAAAGCAGAGTCAGAGAGACACCATGTATCCACCTGAGACAGACACGGGGAATTTTACCCTGTGAGCCACTGCCACGTGGCGATACACAGATTAATAGATATGAGTTAAATTAAGATGTAAGAAGTAGCCAATAAGAAGCTATAGCTAATGGGCCAAGCAGTGTTTTAATGAATACAGTTTCTGTGTGATTATTTCGGGTGTAAGCTAGGTGGGTGGCCAGGACAAACAAGCAGCTTCTTCCCCTGCAATACACCGTTACAGTTCAAACTAAACCTGTAACTTCTGTAGCGTAGCACTGAACAAAGCAGATTCTTCAAAGCTGTGTGTTTATTCCCTATTAGTGACCTAAGAAACTCCTACTCCCATAAGAGAAAGATCACATGGGACTAGCTTCACAAGTTATGAAAAATAACAACAAAAAATATAACTGTCCATCAGCCACCCCAACCAAGCTGCCTCCTAACATTCACATAGAATCCCACATAGAACCCTGAGTAAGAACTCACAGATCCAGTCTATCAGCCTACCTGCCTATCAGGCAACACACCCACCATATAGTGCTCCAAGACCTCATGAATCCTGACCCAGGCTGCACATTCATCTAAAGAAATAATCTCTGAAGAAAAGCCTAAATAAAATAAAACTCAAAATTACAAACTCATGAAGTCAAAGAAAAGCCTCAGAGGAAATACACTGGATCATGTGGGAAAGAAATATTAAGTCTCAGAGATAAAGTAGAGGAAAATGATGATTCAATAAAAGAAAATGATAAAGCTGAAACAAGCAATCAAAGAAACAGGAAGTCACATATAGAAAATCTGGGGCATTATAATAAGACCAAATCTATATATAATAGACATAGAAGAAGGAGAAAAACCTAAATCAAAACCATGGATGGTGGCACACCCCTTAAACCCAGCAGTCAGGAAGCAAAGGCAAGCAAATCTCTAAGTTCAATGTCAGCCTGCTCTACAGAGAGAGTTCCAGCATAGCAAGGGCTATATAGAAAAGTCCTGTCTCAAAGACTAAAAAAGAAGGAGGAGAACAAAGGAAGAAAGAAAGAAAATAAGGAAGGAAGGAAGGAAGGAAGGAAGGAAGGAAGGAAGGAAGGAAGGAAGGAAGGAAGCCAAATCAAAGGCATAGGAAGTATTTTCAGCAAAATAGAAAATTTCCCAAATCTAAGGAAAGATACACCTATCAAAGTACAAGAGACATGCAGAACTCCAAACAGACAGGTCCAGAAAAGAAATTTCCCATTACATATATAATAATCAAAACACCAAGAGTACAGTACAAAGAAAGGGTATTGAATATATCAAGAGAGAAAAACCAAGCCATGTAACAAAGCAGACCCATCAAAACATTGCCTGTTTTTTATCAATGGAGACTTTGAAACCCATAAAGTCCTATACTGATTCACTGTAAGTTTGAAAAGACCACAGATGCCAACCCAGATAAGTATACACAGTAAAACTATTAGTTGTAACCCAAGGGAAAAGAAAAACTCCTCATAATAAAAACAAATTTTAAAAACTTATGTCCACAAAGCCAACTAGAAGGAATAGTTCAGTCTAAAGAGATGATTAAACATACCCAAGAGGACATAAGAAACAATCTCAGGAAAATTAATGATAAGAAGTCTAATAAAAACAACCCCACAACAACAAAATAGTAGAAATCAACAAAAATGTTCAGTGATAACTCTCAATATTAATGATACCAATTTCTCAATGAAAAAAAACAGATTAACAGATTGGATTAGAAATCAGAATCTATCTTTTTGCTTCCTCAAAGAAACATACATTACCATCAACAATAGACACCAACCATCTCAGTCAAAGGAAGAACAAAAGGTATTCCAACCAAATAGAACTAAGAAATAGACATGGTTATTTTACTATCTGACAAAAATAGACTTCAAACCAAAACTAGTCAAAAGAGGTAGGGAAGAACTCTACATTTTCATTGTGGTGGTCTGAATGAGAATAACCCCATACACTCATATTTGACTTTATGGGACAGATTTGTGAAGGATTAGAAGTATGGCCTTGTAAGAAGGGGTGCATCGCTAAGATTTTGAGGCTTTGAGATTTCAAGAAACTCACTCTACTTCCGCTGTGCTCCTTTTCTTCCTCCTACTTCGATATAAAGATGTGAGCTCTCAGCTCTGCCTGCCGTGATGCCTTTGCTCTACCATCATGAATTCTTAACCCTCTGAAACAATGAGCTGTAGCACAAATTCTAATTGTTCTTTTTTTTTTTTTTTTTGGTTTTTCGAGACAGGGTTTCTCTGTGGCTTTGGAGCCTGTCCTGGAACTAGCTCTTGCAGACCAGGGTGGCCTCTCACAGAGATCCGCCTGCCTCTGCCTCCCGAGTGCTGGGATTAAAGGCGTGCGCCCCCACTGCCCGGCTCTAATTGTTCTTATTAAAAACCTGGAGTCAGATATTAGAGGATGAAAGCGGAGAGATGAGAGAAGCAGTGCACCCAGCCGCTTGAGAGATCTTTTACTTCTACAGAATCCTCAGACCAAAAGAGCTATCCTAGACTACCTCCTCATACTGCATTCTCTGACTGCTTCAGACTGCAGCATCGTCAGACTGAATTGAGATCCTGTCTACCCAGCCATACATATCATTCCTGTCTCCATCTTCTTAGTGCTGGGATTAAAGGTGTGAGATTCCAAGTGCTGGGATCACCTTTATGTGAGCTCTATTTCTCTTTTAGACAGATTCAATCTCAGGTAGCCCAGGGTGGCCATGAACTAAGAGAGATTCCTTTGCCTCTGTCTCCTGAGTCCTGGGATGAATGGTGTGCCCCACCATGCCTTGGCCTCTAGTGGCTAATTCGGCCCTCTGATCTTCAGGCAAGCTTTATTTGCTAAAACATAAACAAAATAATACTACAATGATCCCAATTAAACACTTTCTTTCATAGGTTGTCTTGGCAAAAATCAAGTGTTAATAGGTTTGTGTATGTCAGACCCATTGATCCATGTGTCTGTTTTTATACCAGTACCAAGCTGTTTTCATTACTGTAACTCTGTAAAAGAGCTTGATGTCAGGGATGGTGATGTCTCCAGAAGTTCCTTTATTATGCAGAATTGTTTTGGCTATCTTGGGTTTTTGTTTTTCCATATGAAGTTGAGTATCATTCTTTTGAGGTCTGTGAAGAATTGCATTGGGATTTTGATGGTGATTTCATCTAATCTGTAGATTGCTTTTGGTAAGATTGTGATTTTTACTATGTTGATCCTACTTATCCAAGAGCATAGGACATCTTTCCATTTTCTGATATCCTCTTCAATTTCTTTCTTCAAATGCTTAAAGTTTTTGTCGTTTGGGTCTTTTTCTTGTTTGATTAAAGTTATCCCAAGATATTTCATATTATTTGTGGCTATTGTAACAGGTAATGTTTCTCTGATTTCTCTCTCAGTCAGTTTATATTTGTATATACCAGGGCTACTGATTTTTTTTTTGAGTTAATCTTGTATCCTGTCCCATTACTAAAGGTGTTTATCAGCTACAGGAGTTCTCTAGTAGAACTGTAATCAGATTGTGGCTGTCCTAGTTATTATCTTAGAACCTACATCTAGTAACTGATGGAAGCAAATGCAGTGATTCACAGCCAAGCATTGGGCTGAGTTCCTGGAGTTCAGCTGAAGAGAGGGAGGATGACCATATGAGCAAGTGGGGGTCAAGATCAGGATGGGGAAACGACAGAGACCAAGCTAGTGGGAACTCACAGACTCTGGACTGACTACTGGGGATCTCGCATGGGACTGAATTAAGCCCTCTGAATGTGGGGGACAGTTATGTGGCTTGATCTGTTGTGAGGGAAGGGGGTAACATTGGGACCAGGACATATCCTAGGTGCGTGAACTCACATTTTGGAGCCCATTCCCTATGGTGGAATACGTTGCTCAGCCTTAATACAGTGGGGAGGGGTTTGGTCCTGCGTCAGCTATACCAGACTTTGTTGACTATCGTCTGAAAATTGGGTCAAAGGAGAAATCAAGAAAGAAATTCAGTCTATAAGAATTGAATAAAAACAGAAATACAACATTTAAAAATCTGCAGGACATACTGTAAAGAAACAGACTAACAGATGTTAATTGCTAATTAACATTAACAATGAAGGCTCTTCTAAGAGGAACATTTACCCCAGTAAGTGCCTGTCAAAAACAAAGCAAAAACTGGAGAGCTCTTGTATTAATAACCTAATGTTGCACCAAGGGCCTTGGAAAAAAAATCAAAAAAACACCCAAAAACGAGTAGATGAGAAGAGACAAGAAAAGTCAGGGATAAGCCATATATGGTGTCACGTGTCTTTACTCCCAGCATGCAAGGGACTACATAGGGAAACCCTGTCTCAAAAAAATAAAAGGGAAAAAGAAAGTGGGGGATGGAGGGAGAAAAGGAGGGAAAAAGAAAAGAAGTTAAAATTGATGAAGTAGAATTGAAAATAAAAATAAAATAAACAAAAAGCAAAGAAACAATGAAATGAAGAGTTGACTATTTGAGAAGATTAACAAGGCTGACAAACCTTTAGACAAACAAGAGAAAGAGAGAGAAGTCCAAAATTTATAAAATCACAGGAAAAAAAAAAGAGAAACACTAAAGTAGATATTAAAGAAATTAGGAGTATTACGGATATATAAATATTTGTCCTTATACCTACAAATGAGTGTAGTCCTCACCCCTCATCAAGGAAACTTTTCTCTGCAACAGATGGAGACCATTCCAGAAAACCACAACCAATCAAAAGGCAGGGTTGTGGAGCCTGGTCCCAATGGATTAGTACACAACTCCCACACCTAAGACTCCAGGATCCGTGTGGAAGAGAGGCAGAAAGATGGTAAGAGCCAGAGGATCAGGGATTTCGGTGTGAGAGTCTGGTTCCTAGTAATGTCAGAAGCTACATCCATAGTCTCACCTAGATGCCCACCCGAATGTGGTGACGACACCAATGGACTAGCTAACATGGATGAGGGGGTGGAGGCAGGAGTCCTCAGCCCTACACAGAGAACTAAAGGCAACTATGGAATGCTGAGAACTGCAGAACTAGCCATTCCCAGAGAAGAACACATCAAAGCCAAATGCTCAGATCCGAAAACAAACACATACGCACATTGATTATATTATATTATATTTATGTGTTAAAGAGAGTGTATGTGTATAGGTAACAATGATTATTGAAAAAAAGAAGCTATGAGCTTGAATAAGAGCAAGGAAGAGTATAGGGGAGTGTTTAGAGAAAGAAAGGGAAGGGGAAAATGATGTAATTATATTAAAATTTCAAAAATAAAAGAAATGCTTTTTAAAATAGGCTAAATTAATGAGAAAAATCCATTAAACTGAAAAATCTAAAAGAAATGGATGAGCTTCTAAATATCCTTTTAAAACTAAATCAAGATCCTGAAAATATATACATATATAAAAATAGCGTTAAAGTTGTTACCCTAGAGTGATCGGGGGGAGAGTCAACAAGAAGAAAATACCTCAACTAGACACTCCATACTAGCAAATAAAAACTCCAGTACCAGGAGTGTGTTACCTATTTTTGAGTTGTAAGCCATGGGCTCATACAGACTTCCAAACATTACAGGCTGTTGCCAATGCTCTTAGTTACCCTCCGGAACTGGATAGTAAGGACTTGAATCAAAGAACATGGGGAAATCACACTGACACTCACCTGGAAGCTTCACGCCTAGTATCGAGCATTTTTAATGCTAGAAGGCTCTGTGTGTGCTACCAGAGGAGGAAAGTGCTCATCATTGTTACCCACTGTGAGACCTACAATCAGGACTGACCTACCAAGATGTGCCAATTGGTATAATAGTGGCATGGATGTTATGAGAGTAACCAAGTGCTTTATGATCCGATCTGAAGCCTGCTCCATGGGCTATAAGCCACACTCAGCACTGTTAAGGAGGTCAAGTACATGTGATTAGGTAGATCATAGGTCCTACAAGAGAACTATTATTCTGCTAAATAGACACAGTAATAAAATGACTTCCTAATAACTTATTGATGTACATATAGGTCAGTGCGTCTCTCAAACCTCATCAGAGAATTTGCCTTGCAGTAGATGGCAATTAACACAGAGACCCTTAACTGGTTCAATATGCAGAGAATACGAGACTGAAATGCTCATCCTCCCCGTCCACTAATCTGGGGCCTGCTGCTGCATGAAGTCTCCTTCAGAAAGTGGCTTTGGTTTTGGTTTTGGTGTCTTGGTTTTGTTCCAACCTTTAGGGCAATGTGAAAAGTGTTGCCTGAAAACTGACCTGTTTGTAAAAGGAAGTCATCACACACTAAGGCCCATCACTTCGTTCTCTCTGGACGCCAAGCTGCCTGTGGTAACTGGCCTTTCTCACTGGTTTCATCAGATTTCCAGTTACCTAGGAGCCCCCCGCCCCCACACACACACACGAGGGGAGAGGACCACTCTTTAAGCCAGCAGCACATTCCAAAGACAGCTCGATGAAAGGCATCTAAGGAAAAAAGGAGTTGCTTGCCTTCCTCGGCAAGCTTTTCTATTGTTCTTCTGAGGTACCCCACTGCATACTGGTTTCTTCAGTCTTCCAACAATGGCTCAATACCAGTGAATTTCCAGGGGCTGAAAGTATCAAATGGGCATTTTAATGTATCTAGTTTTGTGGGCTGAGCGGCTACTGCTGGGTTCTCTGCCTTCCCTCAGTGCAGATGGCCAAGACTGCCCAGGCCTTGCTAAGTCAATCTAATAAACGTGTGTGTGTGTGTGTGTGTGTGTGTGTGTGTGTGTGTGTGTGTGTGTGTGTGTGTGTGTGTGTGTGTGTGTGTGTGTGTTCTCTTCCCTTAGAAAAGTCTGTCTAATACTCTACCCTAGAAGTGTAATGTAAGGATCCTAAAGAAACACTTGAATACATTTTCTTTCCTTTTTGTTTCTTTGTCTGTAGGGCGGGCGGGGGTGAATGTGTGTGGTTTCTGTTCATGTGGTGTGTGCATATATACCCTGGTCTGTGTGTCCATGTGTGGAGGCTAGAGAACAATGTTGGGGGCTCTGCTCTATCTGTCTCTTTTCCCTTTGAGACAGGTTCTATCACTGAGACTGGAGCTGGACTGCCAGCCCACAAGTCCTCACCATCCCCAAGCACTGGAGTTAGAGGTGTACACGTTTTTACGTCACTGGTGAGAACTTGAACTTATTTCTTCACACTTGGGCAAGTGCTCTTAATTAATCCCTGAGTCATCTTCCCAGCACCCCTCATGCGTATTCTTTATGCTTCATTCATAATACTATACTCATTAATAGAAATCCTTAACTTCTAATTCCTGGAAGATGATGACATACATACACCTCAAGTGAATGTGATGTCTAAGCTTCTCCTTTCCCTAAAACCAGCCATGCATGGCACACTAGCACTCAATCTTTTATTTTAAAATGTTGGGGGAAGAGAGATGGCTCAGTGGGTAAAAGCACTTCATACCAAGTCTGATGGTCTTCCTTTGGTTCCCGGGTCCTCTCATAGAGAACAGAGAGCTGACTCCCACAATTGTCCTCTGTTCTTCTTATACATACAAAAGCATGCATCCCCACCCCTGCCATCACACACACAAATAAAGAAATGTAAGAAATTTATGTCTTAATGTTTACCATTTGTTTTTTATTTCTCCCATCTGCACCACAGGCACGTGTGAAAATTTTGAATCATGTCAAGAAGGTGAACCCATCAAACAAAGAGACTCCCATTTTTATTAATAAACTATTATTTCTCAAGACTGGGAAATTCTAAGTTTTCATGAATTTGCTCTGGAGAAGAAAAAAAAATGTTCACAACCACAGACAAGTTTCATAATCACTCCAAGGAAATGACAAGTTCTTCTTGGGAACAATTCCTTTTGCTTTCTGAAATTTGAGGTGAGAAATATCATTTGTTTCTTTCACCAAACCACAAACAAAATGAATGACATCAGTCTTCTACCACAGGAATTGGAACTATATGTTCTATCAAGAGAGCCGTGTTCTCGCTTCCAGCACAGAGGGGTCAATCATGTGCAGTGTTGTTGAGAAAGGAATAGAAAGGGGGAAAACCACACCACTGTTACTGGCTAGGGAACACGGATTCTAGCATTTTCCCTTCTAGTGTTTTCTTCCTAAAACTGCCAAACGAATCTTTGTGTTTTTCCCCCTTTTATGCTATGTCCTCCCAGCTGGGAGCTGAGCTAGTTGTCTAGACTGGCAACAAAGGAAAGTAATGTGTTTCCTGGGAAGGAAAGGCCCCACATATTAAAGTGATTTGGAAATGGGGAGTGAATCCACAGAGCTATCGTGGGAAACTGGCAATCTATAGTGACCCTCCCTAAGAGTGGGTGATTTCAATACCCCAGTCTTAAAAATAGGCAGGTCCTCCAGATAAATCTAGTCAGAGGGATGATAAAGTAAAATAACACCATAGATGAAATGGACCTAGCAGACATCTTTAAAACATTTCACGCAAACATTAAAGAATATACTTTCTTAGCAGATCATGAAACTTTCTCCAAAGGTGACCATATTGGATACAAAGCACATCTCAACAAATATTTAAAAGTTGAAATTACACCCTGCATACTACCTGATCAATATAGGTTAAAGGTGGGTATCAAAGCTGGGCACAATGGTAGATTCCTTTAATACCAGCACTTGGGAGGCAAAGGCAGGCAGATCTCTGAGTTTGAGGCTGGCCTGTTCTACAAAGCAAATTCCAGAACAGGCAGGACACACAGAAAACCTATCTCAAAAAAAAAAAAAAAAAGGTTGGCTATCAACAACAGAAATTATACAAACTCTGTGGAAAGTGAAAAACGGAGTACTGAATGAAAATTGGATCAAAACAGAAATCAAGAAGAATATGTAAAACTTTTTAGAACTGAATGAAAATGAAAGAGAATAACATGGTCAAACCTATGAAATACAATGAAGACAGTTCTAATAGGCAAGTTCCTACCAGTAAGTGTCTGCATATAAAAAAACTGACAAGATCTCATATTATTAACACAATTGAAAGTGCTAGAATAAAAAGAAATAATTCTCAAAAGGATTATGTGGGAATAAATAGTTGAACTGGGGGCTGAAAATTAATGAAATAGAGATAAACATATAAACAAACAAAAATACAAAAAAACTCAATGAAATAAAAAATTGATTCTTTGAGAAAATTAACAAAATTGCCAACCCTTAGCTTAATTAGCCAAAAGACAGATATAGAAGATCCAAATGAATAAATGAGACATGAAAAGGGGACATTATAATGGGCACCAAAAAAATTCAGAGAATCATAAGGACATACTTTAAAAATCTCTATTCTACCAAAGTAGAAAACTCAAAAAGACAAAAAAAGGATGAATTTCTTGGTATATATGGTCAACCAATATGAAATAACCAATTTAAACAGACTCATAACCTCTAGCTAAATAGAAACAATTGAAAATCTCTCAACAAGAAAATGCCCAGAGCCACACTTGGTACAGAATTCTACTAGATCTTCAAAAAAGAATTAACTCTAATACTCCTCAAATTATCTCACAGAACAGAAATGAAAGGAACCTGAAAGAACATTTCCTTATTCTTTTCATGAAGCCACTATTACTCTGGCAACAAAACCACACACAGACCAAAAAATTGAAGAGACAATCCTCAGCTTCATATGAAAACACAAAATATCTATCATAGCTAAAACAATTCTAAATAATAAGAGAATCACTGAAGGTATTATTATCTTAGATTTTAGTTTGTATTACAGAGCGATAATAATAAGAATAGCATGACATTGGCATAAAAACAGACACATTGATCAATGGAATTAAATTGAAGATATAGTTATAAGTCCACATACCTATTGACACCCGATTTTGGTAAAGAAGTAAAAAAAAAAAAAACCTACACACATATACACTGGAAAAAAGACAGCATCTTCAACAAATAGTGCTGATCAAACTGGATCACAGCTTATAGGAGAATGTAAATAGTTCTAGATCTATCACCCTGTACAAAACTCAACTCCAAATTGTCTAAGGACGCAATGTAAGACCAGATCCCTTGACTCTGACAGAAGAGAACAGGGGAGATAGGCTTGTACTTATTGGGACAGGAAGGGGCTTTCTGAACAGGATGCTGATAGCACAGGTACTAAGACCAGCAGTTACTAAATGGGACCTCATGAAGCTGAAAAGTTTCTGGACACCAAAGGACACCATCATTCAGACAAAGCAGCAGTCAATAGAATCAGACCATCTTTATCAATTATAATTCTCATTGAGGGTAAGTATCTAGAATATTTTTTTAAAAGATGGAAATCCAAAGGAAAAAAACAACTCAAAACAGTGTACAGAACTAAGCAGAGTTCTCAAAATATAAATAGTCATAGAAACAACTAACGAAATGTTCTACATTGTTATCTGTCAGAGAGATACAAATTAAAACTACTTTGAAATTTCATGAAAATGACCAAGATCAGTAAAGCAGTTGACAGCACATGCTGGTGAGGATGTAGGTAAAGGGGAAGACTTATTCATTGCTGAAGGGAGTAAAGCTATGGAAATCAGTGCATCAGTTCCCTAGGAAGCTCAGATTATATATACCCAAGGATTCTATGTCCTACTATAAAAACACTTGCTCATCCATCCATGTGCATTGCTCTTCTCTTCTTAACAGCCAGGGCCTGGAAACAGACAAGATGCCCAACAACTGATGAATAGATAAGGAAAATGTGGCACATTTATACAATGGAATGTGATTCAGCTATAAATAAAAATGAATCTATAAAATTTACAGGTAAATGGATGAATCTAGGGGAAAAAATCATCCTACATGAGGTAATTCAGACCCAAACAGACAAATATTGTATATTTCCTCTTAGATATATATGTTAGCTTTTAAGCTTTCAATATCTATGCTACAGTCTGGATAACCACAGAGATCAGGTACCTAATAAGGGTCCAGCTGATAACCACAGAGATCAGGTATCTAATAAGGGTCCAGGGTAGGAGGAGAGAGTCTCCTAAGGAAGGAGAAGTAGAATAGAGTGTTATGAAGAGATAAGGTGGAAACAGATAAGAGTATTAACTGGGAGGGATAAGAGAGAAGGGTAAAGGAGGGAATATGGGGAGGGACAACAAACATTAAAAGCCATTTGAAAAATGATATGGAAAACTGCCACTACTCTAGAAGCTTCCTAACATGTGTGTGTGTGTGTGTGTGTGTGAGTGTGTTATATATTCCATGTACATATATGGAATCTAAATTGATTACCAAATAATAGGGATCAGAATGGCCCAACTAGATGTTTTATTCCACCAAGTAAAACCTCCAGGACTGGGAGTTATTTGTATCTTGTTGAGTCATTGGCCACAGAAGTCCCATGAAGCCCCACAAATATCGTAAGTTATTGAGACGGCATTTGATTGCTCTCCACAACTTAGTAGTAAGGCTCTGTTAGTGAAGACAACACACACACACACACACACACACACACACACACACACACATATATATATATATATATATATATATATATATATATATCACTGAACACTGTGGGAGGGTTGACTCAAGTATTTGAATTGGCCTGTAGGGAGTGGCACAATTAGGAGGCATGGCCTTGTCGCAGTAGGGGTGGCCTTGTTGCAGTAGGGGTGGCCTTTTGGAAGAAGTGTGCCACTGTGGAGGCAGGCTTTGCTGTCTTATGTGCTCAAACTATACCTAATGGGGTAGTGTCTTTCTGCTGCCTGCAGATCAAGATGTAGAACTCTCAGCTCCTTCTCTAGCACCAACTCTGCTGCATGCAGCCATGCTTCTCACCAGGACAAAAACAGACTAAAACACTGAAACTGTAAGCCAGGCCCAATGCAATGTTTTCCTTTCGAGGAGCTGTAATAGTCAGAGAGAGCTGGCCTGAGCTCATGGGAGCTCATCAACTTTGGACCAATAGTTAGGGAACCTACATGGTATTGATGTAGGCCTTCTGCATGTGTGTGACAGTTGTATAGCTTGCTCTGTTTGTGGGGCTCCTAGCAGTTGGATCAAGACCTGTCCCTGGTGCTTGCACTGGTGTTTGGGCACCTTCTCCCCAAGCTGGGTTATCTGCGGTGGTTTGTGTGAGAATGGCCCCATCGAGTCATATATTTTAGTACTTGGTCCTGAGTTGGGGAACTGTTTGGGAAGGATGAGGAGGTGTGACCTTTTAAAGAGCTGTGTTACTGGGGGTGGGCGTTGGGGTTTCACATCTGTACCATTTCCAGTGTTCTTTCTGCCTCCTCCTTGTGGGGTCAGACTCAAGCTCTGGGCTCTTTCTACCATAATTCCTTTGTTCTGGGGCCCCGACCCCCGGAAACCATATACTTTCTTTTATAAGTTGTATTGGTTATGGTGTTTTATCTCAACAATTTTCTAAGATTTTGATTTTCTTCTGAGGATCAATAATCAAATGCTTTTCAGAACATCCCTCAGGTTGGTTTTGTTTCATGGTTAAATGGTTATAGTTCAAGGGAGGATCACAGAGAAAAGTGCTATTCTCATCACAATATATCTAGGATGCATGTTATCGCTGTAGTTTCCTGCCAGATCCTCCTCACCTCCATAGCTACCCAACTTCTTTATGTTCCTTCTCTCTTATTCTTTAAGAAAAGGAAGGAAGGTCGGGTGATGGTGGCGCATGCCTTTAATCCCAGCACTCGGGAGGCAGAGGCAGGCGGATCTCTGTGAGTTCGAGACCAGCCTGGTCTACAGAGTGAGTTCCAGGACAGGCTCCAAAGCCACAGAGAAACCCTGTCTCGAAAAGCCAAAAAAAAAAAAAAAAAAGAAAAGGAAGGAAGAAAACCACAAAATTGAAAATCAAAACAGACAAAATACTAATAAGACCAAAAAAAAGGCCAAAACAAAGGAATATGACACATAGGTCCACAAAAGTACTGTTGTGTTTATATTTTGTTGGCCATACTGCACCTACAAGGCAAGATGAAAATATCCTTCAAATGCATATGAAATACTTACTAAAATTGACAGTATTCGAGGTCCTAAAGCTGGTATCAACAGATTTTCAAATACTGAGGTAATAAAATGGTCTTAACACTAAACTAAGCTGAATTAAGAATCAGTAATAATTGCCACGACCTGCATGGCTTTGGTCTAGACCTAACTGGGGCAACTGGGAATAGTCACAAGTAATGTCAAGCTGGGACCCAGTGAGCCACACGTTCATACGCAGATGCATAGAAAAACACATTGAGAGCTTATCGTGTGCAGCTGCATGAGGAGCGAGGTTTGCTAATCTCAGTAGGGGATCTCTGCAAGGGAGCAGTCTCAGGATGTAATCTTCTGGGAAGAGGAAGCTGTGGCTGATACTGTCTGGACACATTGCACAGCGTTACACAGCGAAAGGCTTCACCATCCCCCTGAGCTTGACCTGAGGAAGGTTTTGTCATTCCTGTGGGTCTGAGACAATGAGATCCTTGACAGGGCCATACTCATGTGGACAATACACATTTACTAGGAACTTCATCCACTCCAAACAAATAACATCATTAGAAACTTTGAAACATTTACATATATTGATATTGACTGAAAGTACCCAAGGGCCTGGTGATATAAACTGTATTTCCAACTGGTGATATAAACTGTATTTCCAACTGCTCTGGAGGCTGGGAAAAGAGGATCAAAAAAGGATCAAAAACAACTTTAAGGCTTACCTAAACAATTTTTGAGAAACGCTGACTCAAAAGTAAAAGGATGGTGGGGTAAGAAATTGGAATTAGAGTTCAGTAGTAGAACATTTGCTTAGCATGTATAAAAGTCTCAGTTTAATCCAGTCCCCCCCCACACACACACACAAAAAAAAAAAGGTGGAAAAAGTAGAAGACACTATAAAACTCATGCCCTGCTTAACTTGAAACTGTTAATGAAATCACATTGTTTGAGAAATAGTTAAAAGTGACACAAAGGGAAATAAAAAATTACATAGTCATTCTTCAAAAAAGTTGAATTTATAATAAACAATATCCTTCATACACTCTTCCAAGCCTTTAAGGATAATTCAGAAATGAACTCATATTTCTTTCTTAAAGATTACTAATGAAGAGGGTTTGTTTATTTATTTATTTATTTATTTATTTGGTTTTCGGAACAGATTTTCTCTGTAGTTTTGGAGACTGTCTTGTAACCAGCTCTTGAAGACCAGGCTAGCTTCAAACTCACAGAGATCTGCCTGCCTCTGCCTCCTGAGTGCTGGGATTAAAGGCATGCAATGTCTCACTATATTTCCAAAACTGACAATGAATAACTCCTGGGCTCAACTGATCTTCTGCTGTAGTCCCAGCATTTGGTTTTTAATTATTGTACATTTATTATTACTTATTCCAATTAATTTGAAATATATCTGTAAGAACATGTATATTGCCTCTTGGAGATAAGCATTTACATACTGTCAAAAAGCTATTTTTTCTCAAGGCCAGTCCCTAAGCCAAAATTTAAAAAAAAAAATCAAAAAAGTTGCGAGATATGGGTGAGGGTTCCATATAATCATCAAACTTCTAAAGAGTGGGATTACTGGCATTATCTCCAGAATCTGTTAGTTTTGAAGGGAAAGTTAAACACATTCTGCTCCTGCCATATTATGAACACTTTAATAAATAATTTTGGTTAGGTATATTAATTAATTAAGGCACATTGAGCCAAATGCTTAGTAAATTAAAGGAATCTAGACTAAATGATACCTGATTAATGTTAATGGCAACTTATATAGAAGGGTAGACGAGAATAGTGGAACATACTTACTAATTCCCAACCACTCTGAAAGTGGAGGCAGTAGGATCCCAACTTTGGGACCAGCCAATATTTTGTGAGACCCTGCCTCAAAAGAAAGACAACTGGAAATACAGGCCAGTGGTAAAAGATTTATAAAGTATGGATGAAGTCCTTAGTTCAATCCCCAATCCTAGAGGGAAGGGATATATGGAATACTAGCTTAATGTGGGAGTGATTTCTTATTAATAAAGAAACTACCTAGACCCATTTGACAGGCCAACCCTTAGGTAGGCGGAGAAAACAGAACAGAATGCTGGGAGAAAGAAGCTTAGTCAAGGAGTCGCCATGGTTGTCCCACTCCAGACAGACGCAGGTTAAGATCTTTCCTGGTAAACCAGCTCGTGGAGCTACACAGATTATTAGAAATGGGCTAGTCCAGGTATGAGAGTTAGCTGAGAAAAGGCTAGATATAATGGGCCAAGCCGTGTTTAAAAGAATACAGTTTCCGTGTAATTATTTCAGGGCATAAGCTAGCCATGTGCCAGGGATGCAGCCCCGCCACTCACATTTCAACACTAGCTGTTCACAAAGATAGTAAAATATTTAAAATCTACTGGAAAGGGCACACTATTAAAATTGAGAAAGGTAAACCAGACAGTGCTAGCACACACCTTTAATCCCAGCACTTGGGAGACAGAGATAGGCTTATCCCTTCAGGGCCAGCCTGATCTACAGAGTGAGTTCCAGGACAGCCAGGGTTACACAGAGAAACCTTGTTCCAGAAAGAAAGAAAGAAAGAAAGAGAGAGAGAGAGAGAGAGAGAGAGAGAGAGAGAGAAAAGAAATCAAGGCCTGCTTTAGTTGCATAGCAAGTTCAAGACCAGTCTGAGCTGTGTGAGACCCTGTCTCAAAAATAAAAATAAAAGACATACAAATAAAATATTTATTAATAGTAAGTCACAAAGAATTTTATTTTATGATAATCCTTTAGTATACATGTAATTTTGTCATTTATTAAAAAGAAAAACAAATTTATAATTTTAATGATTACTTATTCTTATGAAGAATTAAATCTTGGCTGGGATATTCAATACTGCAGATGTAGAACATTGTCAATGCTTTCCAAATGCTTTTATTTCATAATCATCAGTGCTGAGAAACACCACTTCACATAAATTCATAGTAGAAAATGGCAACAACAACAACAACAAACCTGTTTAGGGCCATTGCAGAAATTCTGTTCCAATCAAGACCTATATTCATTTAACAGCTTTTGTGAGCCTCGAGTTAGCAAACAGTAATTTTAAAACTCGCACATTCCAACATAAGACAATCCATAGACATCGTAACTGGGTACTTACAGGCTGAAGAATAGCAAGAAAATATGGAATTATATTTTCCATTACGTTTCTATAAGGGCAAGATTGTGTGTGCAGAAAAAACACTACAGTTCATAACTTACAACTGCCTGGAATCCGAGCCATTTCCAGAAGTATCTGTGGATGTCGCCGCTGCTCAGCATGAGCATCACACGGTGCCTCATGTGGGTGGAGATTCAGTACCAGGAAGACAGTGAAGCTGCGAAGAGGGGCATGGCGGAGCACTGCCAGGCACAAGTCAGCTTCAGTCTATGCCTGAGGTTGAATTACTTTGTAGTTGTCAGAAACACCATACTGCGGCCAAGCTACTCACAACCCCCACACAGCCCACATGGGATCAGACCAGGCTTACCGAAACCATTGTCTGGCCCTCTTGCTATATGCAGTGTGGGTTCCAGGCCAGGGGAGCCAATATTACCTGGGTTCCTCTCACAAATGCAGATTTTGCAGGGCCCTTCCTTGTCTTTTAACAAGACGCCAAATAATTCATTATCCACTAACATCTGGGACCCCGTGCTTTAGCGGAGAAGGCCATCACCTCACACAAAGCAACTCAAACAGCTGGTGTTTTTATCTCTTCCGATGATGATTTTTTTCTTGAAACTGTTTTAAGCATCAGAAGTTCATTTATGAAATTTAATTTTAGTACATCCTTTTAGAGTTTTCAAAGGACAATAGTTTATTTTAATGTTTATGCTTTTTCCTTTCAAGAAGGCATTTACTATCTCAAACGAAGCTTGTCTTCTTCAATTTTTGTCAACAACTGCCTCTATAAAGCCCTTCAAGGGCAGAGAGTGGGTTTTATTTCTGGGTTTTATCTCTCATTTTTTGTACCTTTTGTTCTGAACAGTAAGTCCAAAGACACAAAGTTAGTCTTCCTTCTCAGGTGCATCGTAGAAAAGTGAACTTAAGTTCTTACTAAGAGCCGCAGCAACAAAAATCTCCATTTCCCCCTTCCTCTGCCAATTCAATTTAGACTACTGCCATAGGCAAGAGAGGTGACCCCCAAGTTTAGTTAGGTCTGTCACCACCCGAGACTCCATCCAACTCTTGGAGCAAATCCGTGAGTGCCCTTTCGCAAGGAGTGCGCACACTTTTCAGCCACACGTCTTCTAAATGCTATGCATTTCCTACACTACAGACTGGCGTTGTTACACTGTACTCCAATGTACTCGGTTTGTAAACAGTAACCAAATTAAATATACTTTTTTCAAAAAACAATGAACATTTTTTAAATTCTGGTTCCTCTTTCTCTTAGGAGAGATGTCATTTGTTTGAAAGAAAAATGTTTGTGTTCCGTGATTTTGCCTTCTTCATGCCATCCTTAGCCACTTACTTGCAATAAAAAAAAAAGGACAGAGTTTCTCTTTCCCCTCTTTCTATTGATAGTATGGGTATTATAAAGGAATTTCTGAAAGTATTTCTGCCTGGTGTCCCAGAACTTGAGTATAGTAAAGTTTTTTTTTCAAAATACCTTTTATAACTCTCTCTTATAAGCCTTCAAAGTTCATTTCTATTATTTTGGCTAATCTGTCAAATCATCCTACTTTCTCTGGTCAAATATTATATATCCCTCCACTTCTCTCCCCTCTCTTATTAGTTAACTCTTTAAAAACATTTTTTCAATACTTCATTGAAAATTGTATGTCCTGTCCCTTTAAGAGACAATCCCAGTCACTCCCTCCCCTGTCCACCACAAAGGCAAGCAGATCTTCCTGCCTGCCTGCAGCCAGAGTCTCTTCCTTTCTGTCTCCCTCCCAAAGAGGCAGCTTTTGCCTCTTTCCCTTCTCCCCACTTCTCTCCTTTCCCCCTCTCTGTTTCTCTCTCTGCCTCTCTGCTCTTCTACCTTCTCCTCTTCCCTTCTCTAACCCACTAATTAAATATCCAACCTCACTCTCCGTGGCATTCCTATCCATGTCTCTGTCTCTCACCCACCACATGGCTCCCTGCCAGGGACCAGTTGCCTTCAGAGACCTGCGGCGTGGTCTCATGGCATGCCTATCCATCCCAGTCTCCCACCTACCATGCAGCTCTGTGCCTAGTACCCGCTGGCTCTCATGGCTCCACAGGCCACTTGGGGACTCCCTGCCTGGGATCCGGCTGCCTTCGTGGCCTACCGTAGTCTCAAGACCTGTTGTTTACTGCTTGCTGCTGCTTGGGAACCTGCAATGTGGTCTTATGGCCGACTGCCCACTGCCCGCACTGGAGGACCTACAGGTTTCAGTCGCTGTGCCCCTCGGGGAACCTGCAGTGTTTTACTTAAACCACAACATGTACACTTACTACTTTTCTGTTTTTATAGTCCTAATATAACAAATATACTCTTAAGAGTATAATGTAGCATAATTCAGACTTTTCTTAGTAGCACTCTCTATGAACACACTGCTGGAGTTAATACCATAGCATCTTCTCAGGCACCTTTTCTTGACTGATACAAAAGATGAAGTCATCCTTGACAGAGTTAGAAAAAGCCTCCTGACATAACCATCAGATATACAGTTAGATCCCGATTCTAAAACTGTTGTTCCCAGCTGCTCTTCCCCCATACTTACTGTGACTGCTGCTGGGACTTAACTGTACTGTCTTGTATTTCTGATTCCATGGGAAATACATTTACCTGCGCTATGTAAGCCTCTTAAGCTGTAACACTTTACCCCCCAGTTCTCAGCAAAACATCTACAGTCTCCCACCACCTTGGTCCTTTTATGTACTGCTAAGCACCTGATACACCCTTGAACCCCGAAACTATTTGATTTGATCTATTGATTGGCTTTTGCGCTTTCACTGGCAAAGTGTGTTTCCATCTAGGTGATTCACAATTGGGAGGAGAGGTTTCCTAGAGAGCAGAAGCAGCTGCCTAACCCATGGAAACAAGAGACAGCTACACGCTTCAGCTTCTCTTTTATTCCCACAATAAAGTATGTAAAACTCAGCAGGGTGGGTGTTTCTGACACGATCCATTGGTGATTACTTGCTTAGCGTTCTGTTTCATACTTATTTCAAAATAGCCAAGGATAACACTGAGTTCTGCAAAATGGAACCAAAGTAACCTATACTTCTCTGCATGAGCACAAGATTTCAAAAATAATGCATTACTTTATCCCAAAGAATAATTAGACATATACATTATTCATTATCTTCTAAAATCTCAGCTGGTCTTGTGTGCAAGACACAAAATACAAACAAAAGCACCCTGATCTTCATGGATTAGAAACAAAAGAGCAGACTTCCTATTAAACTTTAACATTTGTTTTTGGTTTGGTTTGGTTTGGTTTCTTTGGTTTGGGGAGGTGGTTGGTTGGTTGGTTGGTTGGTTGGTTGGTTGGTTGGTTGGTTGGTTTTCAGTTTAGTTTGCTTCGTGTTTGTTTTAGAAACAGGGCCTCTTGTAATCTCAAACTCACTATGTATCCTAAGATGACCTTAAATTTCAGATCCTCCTTCTTCTATCCCATGAATGCTCAGATCACAAATGTGGCCACCACGCCCATTTTATTTCGTGCTGGAGACGGAATTTATGGTTTTGTGTACGCTAGACAAGTACTCTACTAGAGAGATACATCCCAGCCCTGCTTTGCTTTTAATTAAAATTCCCCTCCATTGTATATATTGAGTCTGCTGCTATCTGTTTTTATTTTTAAAATAGCTTTATTTTATGTATATGTATGTTTTGCCTTCATGAATTTAAGGGTACCACACGCATGTCTGGTGCCCCAGGAGTCAGAAGAGGATGTTGGTTTCCTGCATCAAGAGTCACTGTCCATTATAGCTGCCATCTGGGTGATGAAAATCAAACCTGGGACCTTTGGAAGAGTAAACAGTGGTCTCAACCTCTGAGCCATCTCTCCAGCCCCTGCTATACAGTTTTTAACAAAGGCACTTTTCTATAGCTAAATTAAAACATCTTAACCAAGACAAAAAAAGAGTTTATTGGGAGCTTAGCTACAGAGGAATATAGTCTGTGATTATCATGGCAAGGAGCCTGACAGCCAATGTCCTCTTCAAAGTCCTGTGGGTAACAAGCATGCATGTGGTATACAGACATACATGTGTTGTAGAATATTTGTGTGCACTGTGAAGATGTGTCATTGCCAAGGTGCCTTCTGATTAGTTTAATAAAGAGCTGAATGAGTCAATAGCTAGGCAGGAAGAGGTTAGATGGGACTTCCAGGGACAGAGCAGGCTCTGGGAAGAAGAAAGGCAGAATTGCACAAGCCAGAGACAGAAAGAAAACCGGAAGTACAAGATGAAAGAAAGGTAATACCACATGACAGAGCATAGATTAATATAAATGAGTTAATTTAAGTTATGAGAGCTAGTGGGACCAGCTTAAGCTATGGCCAGGCTTTTATAATTAATAAGAAATCTTCATGTCATTATTTGTGGACTGGTGGTCTCAACAAGAAACTACTACTACATATATGTAAGCAAAACATTCATGTATGTAAAATAAAATAATAAATTTAAAAACAATGTACCTAACAAAGGCAGCTTCTTACCCAGTTTCCAACTGGGAGTAAATATTGGTTGTTGTTCTTGTTGCTGTTACACATGGGAACTTTAAGACAGCATTGATGCCGGCCTTGCTTCTTGCTAAGGAAACCATAATCTTGTTCTAAGATTCGCAAATCTCCTAAGAAGTTGAGGGAAGTCTGGCCAAGGGACAAGGAGTAAATTTTAGTTAATCTGTGACATTGGTTAAACTATGTAACAAGAACTCTTAAACAATAGTCTTTAAACATTTAAAATTACCTTAGGAATTCCATGCTGGGAGTGAGAATAGGCTGGAGTCTTGGTGTCAAAGGAGGAACTTGCCTCAAAGGCAGAGATTTCACACAGTTCTGACAGCTTATCTCATGGCTAAATCAGCATCTGCATATTTCCTTCTTTGTCTTTTCTTTTTCTCTCCCTTTTTACAAAATTATAATACCGTTACAGGAAAGGAATTGAGAGAAAGCAGGACTCTTTTTCTCTTCTGTTTGGTCAAACTATAAACAAACCCCTCTTCCTTTATCAAATTGTCTTTATCAATTTCTGCTTCCTGATTTCTTTTGAAGTACAGGGAAACAGGAGCGGTGGTTCACAGGTTCAGGGGAAGGAGAAAGGTGAATGCTTGACCTGAGTGCGTCATTCCTGGGCTGTCTCATTGACCTGCGTGTTCATTAGTGCGTTCCCATAGTCTAAGAACACTGAAATTATCTGGCATTTTCCCAAATGCTAAGCATGTGGATGTTAACATAACATAACCTTATAGCTTGATTATAAAAGTGTGCCTACCACGACTTTCACCTCAGTGTGGTTGTATGTGCCACAGAATCCTGCCCGCTAACTTCACCTAAGAATAAGAAGCTATTGGAAGCCTAAGTAGGAATCCAGGAAGAATTCCTTTGAGAGTTATAAAGAGATTTTCCTTTCATTTATTCAACTTTCGTGACGTTGTTAATTTCATGGCAAATATCAATGACTCTTGAATTTGATCATGAGGGACAACTCTTAACATGACAGAGAAAGAACCCATCCAAAAGAAGAACAATGGGCACAACAGAGAAACACAGGCGAGCATAGCACACTATGATGGGGCCAAGATTCAGCTGAGCAGAAAGGGTGGCCACAGCCCCGTAGAAATAGACACCAGCTAAACAGTAAGGGTCTTTAATCCTAGTGATAGCCAGGAGCTATTAGGCAACTGCAAATGACAGAATGACATTGTTAGTCAATGTGCTTCTTGAAAAAACATACAGTGGCAATAAAAGAAATGAAATATTTGGTGTTAAGAGTTGGGTGTGGTGGTGTACATCTTGAATCCCAGAACTCGAGAGGCAAAGGCAGACAGATCTCTGTGGTTTCTAGGCCACCTGGTCTACATAGTTTTATGCTAGCCAGGATTATATAATGAGACCCTGTCTCAAAAAAACAAAACAAAATAATAAATAAAATGAGAATACACTTAAATTATAGAATAAATCTAACAAAAACTCTAAGGACCTGAGAAAAAGAGGAGGAAAAAAGGGAACAGAAGGGCAATTAAGACAGTGACTCTCTTTCCACCACTTTGGTGCTTGTGGAGGCCTGCTGGGCACAAGACTTCTAAGTGTGTCGGGAAGTCTAATTAGAAGTGAGGTCTCCAGAACCAAAGAGAACACGTGTCCCTCCTTAAATTTGAAGGTGTTTATGCCCAGGATGAAACTGAATTCAGCTTAGGCAAGAGATGTGTTTATATGTATAAAGCAAAAACAACAGTGACTCCTGGAGCAAACCAAACCAGACGAGAGTGGTCTGGGGAAGAGAACTCGGGCCTTTGGAAACAGTGACATTGTCCGTGTCAAATCCCAAAGCAATCCTCCTGCCCAGGCACTGGACAGAGAATCACAAAATCCACGTGATGCTGTATCCCTCCAGCATTTAAACTACTAGAAAGCACATAATTAAAAAGTGGAGTTGTGCTCTTAAAAAAAAAA